>NW_028277556.1:0-300000 GCF_059751315.1 Micrasema longulum
TATGTTTTCAATTGATATTTCATGCCAATCATCCCAGATATCGAATCCGAACCTCAAGCATGATAGGCAAACGCGCCAACCACTACACTACGAGGCTGACTTACAAGTCATAAGGACATATATGTCCACTTGATTTTTTTGGTAATAATTTTTATGGAGTCAAGAGCACTCCTCCAAGATTATGGTTTTAATTTACCCACATAATTGTATTTGATATTTTTTTTACAATACAACGCCTATGAGGCCTAGAAGCATGAATAGAAATCCAGGGTTAATGATTATGTTTTATTGGTGTGCTCACCAGGAATCAAACCTGGATCCTCCGTGCGAACATGAACTCATAAAACCAGTTTCTTCTATGTATAATTTTTATTATCTTAGTATTTTTCATCAATTAAATTAATATTTTTTTTTATTTTTTACTCGCAAAGGCATGGCCTGTGTGTGAGTACACTTTCCATTTTATATTTTAATAAAGCCTACTGGGGAAATAAAGTAGATATCGTCTTTATTAGAACACATTTTTTTTATCAATGACAGTGAAAAAATGAAATAACTTATAAATTAAGTATATGTAAATTGTTATTATAAAGTACACCTAAGAATTTTATGTGTGCCCTATTTCGATACTCAAAATAAAAATAACTAATAATAAAAGTATATGCTATTCATTGAAAAAGGAAATTCCTTTTTTTATCCATAACTTCAACAAAAAAACAAATCGAAACGAGTTCAAACGATTAATCTCTATCATATTGTCCTTATGAAATGCATTGAACAGTTTTGGGCATATAAAAAATGAGTTTTTTTTCCCTAGTTTGGATTTATATAAGGTATTTTAAGTAAACTAATTAATCTTTTACTATGAAGATGTAGATCTTATCAATCTTTGACTACATTTTAATGTTTTAAATCCAATACGTTATTTGAAGTTAATCTAACAAAATGCGACAAAGCACACTTGTCTAGAAACTCGAAAAATAGAAACTGTTACTTTTAACTGTTACTTTTAACATATATTAAAATCATTCTTTCAAAAACCATGGTTATCGAAATGCGCCTCTTGCAATCGACGGTGACGTAGAGATTAAGATTTTTGACCTGCACGAGATTCGGATTCAATGGTTTGATTTACTATTATTATGTTTTTTCTGTTTTTTAAATTATCTCGTAAAGCTAGGCCTCCTGATCTTTTGTAATGCAATTATTATAGTTTTTTTTTAAAGGAATAACACGGCTTAGTTTCTTCTTAAGAGGCGTGTCAGCAGCTGGGAAAGAGGATATGAAAGAAAATTTTGAAAAATATACCACAACACCTGAGTGTTCACTTACCAATAGAGAAAAATTATTTCTTGGATTTTTTTCCTTGGAACTGGCGGGAGTCAAACCCGCGACGCCAGTTTCACAGTTAGCCGTCTTACCAACTGCGCCACGGCACCTGCCTCAAATAAAAATACATAAAAAATATTAAAATTGGTGTGTATTTGATATATTATTACTAAAATTCTTATTATACATTTAAAAAAAACATTTCACTGCCCTAGTACTTGTATGTTCAATATCTAATTACGCGTTCATGTAGCTTAATTATTTATTTTTTTCGTTATTAAATAGTATTTTCATAATTTGAGTGCCTATATTCACTCACTGATTTTACTTATTTGAATTTAAACCAAATAAAATTTATTTTATACAATTTGCAAAATGGTATATTGAACATACAAGAACTAGGGCAGTGACTTTTTATAACGACACTGTTACTATAAAAATAATTGAAGAAAATTTTATTAAATTCTATAAATAACGTATATTTTCAATTAAATTCAATTATTTATATTTGAGTAAAATTTTATTAAATTGTAAAAAAAAGACCTATTTTGAATAAAATTTTCATCATCATTCGCTTTCCATACCTAATGGTGCATAGGGCACTACCAATTGCAACGTATCGTTATCATTTTTTTTACATGAAGGTAAGATGGTCAGTCTTAAGCTTTAGGTGCCAGTCCTAGGATTATGAAATATTGTAGAGTTAAAACACCCATTTAAATTAATATTTCATTTCTATCATGTTTATGAATCAAACCCAAACTTTTTGCATGGTAGGCAAACCCACTGAACTTAACGCTACGTGGCAGTAGTAAATTTTGTTAAAATTATTCTAAATTTTAATAAATTATATATACGTATATTAAATTTTTTTTTTAACTATTTATCATTTTTGATTTATCGTTTGTGGTGTTCACATATATTTTGTGAAAGATGTTAAGTGTCATTAATGTTGTGTTTGTGAACTGAAAACAATTGAATTATAACTAAAAAAATATCTTACAATTACCATTAGTGTTTTTATTGCCCTAATTTACTTTTTTTTACTTTTCAAATAATTTGTGGTTTTTTGACTTACTACTTTAATTTGTTGGTTATTATACACTTAACAAAATTAAGGTACCTATGTTTAACGAATTTAAGTAGGTACTTGTGTATGGTTGAATTCTAAAACATAAAATAAATATTTTTTCAAATATGGCATTCTAATGGCAAACGTCAAACTCCGATCTTCTCACCAACAGAAGGGTGTATTTATGTAAGAATACGATTTTCATAAATGTATTATTTAAATATTACCAAAAATTCAATAATCCAAAAAGAATGGGTAGAAATTATAAGAAATTAAAGGAACAAATCTGATTGAGATCCACAAAAAAATGCCGTTTGTAAACATTCAAAAACAAACTTTTTTATACTAAAAAATACAACATGTTTCTATTTTTATGTAAATGCATTCTCCTCTAATGCAACCCTGGGAGATCGACTTCTAAAACATTTATGCTCCTTTCTTCTTTTTTTTACATATAGGTTGAAGATTTTTATATCTGCTAACACGCACAGCGCAATGATCTATATTTCTCTGAAAATCGCATGTAAATCGGTTAAGTCATTTAGGAGGAGTTCATATATATATATATATATAAATATATATTTGGACATGTTTATAGTATGTGTATAGGAAATAACCGTAACGGTGGCGTATCCTATGCAGCATCAGGTGTGGATAAAGGCTTGGGAAAAACGAAATGAAATAAATGAGTTGAAATATTTTTTTTTTTAACGTCGCGCCAGATTTTTGTGAAACGTTTTGGTCAATTTATTAATTGAGTAAAATCACTATATTGAAATCAAAACTGATTTGTGTGTACTTTTAAAAAAAAAATTACAAACAAAAAAAAACTAAAATTATTACAACTATTTCTAATATCGTTAGTGAAATATTAGGGCATTTTACACACGACACGATCGTAGGATATTTTGTTAAAAAATTAAATTAAACGAAATTCGTAGACGCAAATCAGTGTTTATTGGGATCATTTCGGTTAATTTTGGTATATTATGTATCTTTATCATGAAAGTTGGTAGCAAAGTTTACATTACTAAATGAGCGATTACAAAGTTGCGTAATAAGACCGACATTTAACTCTATATATTAGTAAAGCAGGTTCGGGATAATACCAGTCCAAACTTCCGACCCCAATATCTAAAAATAATATTTTGCATATGAGCGATTTTGGCATCGACCCGACGATAAACAAAGTCGATAAAATGGCTTGGGGTTTTAAGAAAACCAGTAAATATTTTAGTTGTTTAACTTTTTGTGGGTTAACAAATAACAACAGAAATAGAGAATGATGTAATAACTTAAATTTACACATAAGTTATTAATTAAAAAATACTTGGTACACTTTCATTTATTTGTTTGAGCCCATGCCCAAATTTAAAAAATGAAATTCAAGACTTATTAGATATACGTATAGATCAAAACAATTTTAAATTTTACATTGAAACTTATCAATTGATAAATAGACTTGCTTTGGGAAGTCCAATTTCACAAAAATTTCCATGTAAATTTCCGCTTAAATAAGCGGAAATTTACATGGACGTTTTAGAAAAAACAATTGTGAAACTTAGCTTATTTAAACATGTTTTGTGTTATTACAGATATATGAACGATACTTTTTTATTTTTTGATTAATATCTCTTTTTTTATCAAATAAACTCTTAAGATGAATCTTTTCAATTATCATTATAATTAGACGGAAATAAAATTAACTTTTTAAATATAACAAAATAAATAATTAACGGTTAATTAGATTTCAGTATATTAAGAAACCCCTCAGCGATAACATAATCCATAGTTCTTCACGTCATCATATTTCTCAGAAAATGTTCACATTTCGTTCGTTAATTCTTAAATTATTAAATGTAGCAATGCAAAAAAATATAAAAAAGAACTTAATCTTATTAAAACATTAGCACGTCACAATGACTATAAAGAATCCCTAGTAGATATCATATTTAATACGTAAAAAACAAAATAAAAACACAATGTCTCAATCAAGTGCAGGACTTACATTTATCGACAGTAATAAGAATAAAAAGTTGGTACAATTAAGTTATATTGGAAATGCTAGCAATAAAATAAAACAAGTATTACAAAAAAAAACATATTTTAGTTACGTTTATAATAAAAAATCTTTGGGCCAAACTTTAATTAATAGTAAAGATCATTTCAACAAATTTGAAAAAAGAGGAATTTGTGAATTAACATTTACTTGTCTTGGTTTATATATAGGACAAAGCGGGAAAAAATTTTAATAAGGATTGAAAGAACATTTAGCTTCACATAGATTAAATAGCGATATATCAAACTATGCATCACATTTAAATGAATTAAAACATAATTTTGACGAATCAAAAAACATAAAAATTTTACATGTAGGACATAAGTTTTAAAGTTAGATAGATTTGAAATTTTATAAAATATTGAATAGGACAAAAAATAATAGCGATAGAATTTTAATAAATCAGCAGATAGAATGGAAAAACTCACTCTTATTAGTCCCCTTAGTTCGATCCTGTTCATTGGAATAAAAAAATAAATGTTTTTCACATAATAAAATCCTCTTTTACAGTACACCGCCAACACATGTTTCAATTATTTGTCCCACTCTGTTCCATTGAAATATTGCATATTGTATCTTTTTCAACTTAAATTTTAAATGTACCTAAAATTAAGATAATGTTTAGTTTTATATAAATTTTCCTTACAGTGTATAGTATTCACCAATCTGAAGGCGCCCATTAGAGGGTGAAAGCGCTAATTGGTCAAACAAATAAGTGAAAGTGTACTAAGTATTTTTAAATTTTTGACTTATATGTTATTACATAATAACGATGGAATTCCATCAAGAAGTGTCTGTGAATAAAATTAAATCAAGAAATAGAGAACATTTCAGAAAAGAAAATATGGAAGTCTAGACATTTACAAGGCTTATGACCTGTCATTTTTATGAAGATCTATCTGTCTTCAATTCTACCATATGGTTATTTAAATGAAGTGAAAAAGCTAAATCATATATTGTTCTGTCAAAATTCATCTGATTAAGATATTTCAACGTTTAAAAACAATTTCCATTTTTTTTGGTGAATGTTACATATTGCGTACAGTAGCTTCTTAAACAAACCAATGACAGGTTGTGACGTCGACGAACATAATTCCCTTTAAATATCCAATATTTACGATGTGTTTTATCCTAATTTTACGAAATATAGTAAAGTAGTACTCCTTTTTAAATCAGAGGGAAAAAAAGACCCCATCATTTTAGACCAGTTTCGGTATTACCCACACTTGGCCAGGTTTTTGAGAAAATTTTACTAAATCAATTGCTAGCTCATAATCTTTCTACTTCGTCAACAACAGTTTGGTTTTGTCAAGGGCCGCTCTACTACTGCGGTGATGCTAACGCACCACATTTTTAGTGCCTGGGAAGAATCTCAGAATGCTATTGCCATCTTCTGTGACCTATTTAAAGCCTTTGATTCTGTTGACCACAAAACACTGTTGATAAAATTAAGACATTCCGGAATAAGTGGTGGAGCTCTTTATTTAATAAATTCTTATCCAGAAGATAGAACTTAAAAAATGAGATAAATAAGGTTACATCTTCGTAATCAAGTGTGGAAATGGGCATTCCTAAAGGTTCTATATTGGGACCCTTTCTTTTTTTAGTTTATATCAACGATCTTTTATTCATGCCGCGTAATTGATCAAACATAGTTTCATTTGCAGATGATACGTCTCTCATATTTAAAATAAATAGTTGAGCTAATAATTTTTAAGAAGTGAATTACGCTTATTTGAGGATTCTAAAATTGTAATGGAAATAATTTAATGTTGAATGCAAAGAAAAAAATTAATTTTGCTTTTTCCAACGTAATAAATGTTGACAAACATGTAATTGTAGATAACAATGGGCTAAATTTTGTTAAAGGCACATTTTTTCTTGATCTAACGATATATTCAACTCTACAGTGGGGCCCTCATATAAAAGCTTTGGCGGCAAGACTTAGCGCAGTGGCATACGCCGTCAGGAAGATCCGACTAATAACCGATGTAGCTACAGTGAGAAAAGTCTATTTCGACTTCTTTTACACTATTATGTCTTATGGCATTTTAGTGTGAAGTCGAGTTCCCGATATTTTCGCAGTTTTTGTTTTGCAAAAGAGAGCAGTGAAAAGTATACACAACTTAAATTTTGCCATTTTTTAAGAAAGTTTTTTAAATAAATAAACATTATGACGGTATAAAGTCAGTAAATTTGTGAGAATACTACGTATGGGCGTTTAAATATAAAAAAAGATACAAACATAATTACAATACTAAAAGTAAAGACAAATTAGTAATTCAGAAATTAGAGCTTAGTAAGGTCTAATTTCTAATCGTTTGTGGGGCACACATCGTTTGTGGGGCACACATCGTTTGTGGGGCACTGCGTATGCTTTTACAATAAAATATCGGACAATGTCCTTATTATTAGATGTAAAGGTGTTCTTCTAAAATAGCCTTTTATGGACTTCATTAGTAAATGGAAGATAGCAGTATATGGAACTGACAATATTATATTATTTATTTGTATTTATTTGATTATTTTTAGAATGAGTAGTTATATATTTATTGAAAACTGACTTTTTCTTTGCGTTGTTTTGTTTATTTATACATTATATATATTGACTTTTAATAAGCATGTAAATTATACCTACATTGAAGAAAAATTTGATCGGAAAGAATTTTTTTTTTTTTAATCCGTCTTTATAATTTAAAATATGTATACGAGATGCTTTACACGAGTTAACAAATAATTTCAACGTTTGACGTAGGTCAAGGTGCTGACGGTGGCTCAGATGCGTACAGTGGAATAAATACCCGGCACGTAAAAGTTCAAGCGCTACAATTTAATTTCAATTTAATTTAATAGTAAAAAGGTTTCATAGGGTAAACATATCACCACTAGCCTGTTGGTAGCTGTGACAGTGCGTACACGTGGTACGTCCATTTTATTATCTTGTGATTGAAAACTAAATTTTCAAGGTAAGATTTTTTGTTTATTGTCTGATTTACATGTAAATTTTTCATATGTCATTCATTTTACTGTAAACTATGTTTATTATGGTAACGCATGCCAGTATATGAAAAAACTTTATTGCTTGTAGATGTTTTACTAGAAAATCGAAATTGTTGCATTAACTTGTGTTGTGCATCGGGCTGTGGTCTCGGACTCACGGCTCAAAGATCCGTGGTTCGAATCTCACTCTACCCTAACTTGATAACCATTTTCTTATAGTGAGTTATTTACAACTCGTTGAAAATGGCCCCAAAAATGAAATATTTGGGTAAATCATAAGAACGCAAATATTTCTTAAAAAAAAAAAAAATAGATCATTGGAAAAAATACAGTAGTTGTAATGTTACATTACTTTTTATATGAATAATAATTTTACATAAGAATAATTCGGACAAAGACTGTCGAATTTTTCTTCCGTGACGCAAATTTCACTGCTGGATTCCCCCCTCCGCGTTCTCTCCTTTCCTCGCGCGGGGTTCCTTGATGATCACGTACGCAGTGGCCTTCTCCGCAGTTTTGGATCTACCTCTGAGCCGTGATACATCGTTTTTGCGACAATGTGTTGCCGATATTAACTAGTCCGTATTCCGTTTATCCAAAATTCAATATCGCGAAATAATTGTCCGTCTGATTACTTCTATTTTCAATGGTTCGGTTATAGCAGTGAAATAATCAGAGACTCCTTTGCAAAAGTTGCCGCGTGCAAATTGATTCTGTATTCATAACCACGCCATAAACGAAAAAGACCGTTAAATTCTAGAACTTTCTGAAGATTTCAAACTATGTTTTAGTGTACAAAGTCCTTGCGTATCTACTCTCCTAGTAAAATAGAATACCGCTTGCCATGCTATTTCGAAAGACCGTTATTTTTTATTTTTTGATTTATGAATTTTTTTCACATTTTTAACAATAATAAACAATAAAAGTAATTTGACCTCACTGAGGTTACCCGTGCTGACGACACTTAACAATATTCCTTTTTTTTTTTTTACATGTAAAAATATACAAAGAAGACATCACATGCAGTTACATACAGTGTTTTGACTAATTTAACTTAAAATAATGCTTAAATGATTCTCCCGTTGAAGATTATCCGTCGCGATTATCACTACTCCATTCCTCTCTATCTTAACATACCACAGCAAGTCCAAGGTACCTCCACGCCTGTTTCTTCTACGATTGTACACGTAAATCTTATAATAAAACCTTATTTACGCATCGCCTTTTGGCAAAGGTAACCCATATTAATTGAAATTACGCCTGAAATTGTGAAATATTAAAAAGTATCATTTCATGTAGTTTATAATTATTGCATTGGTCATTTGACTTAAATTGATGATCAAATTTTCGTTAGCTTATATTAAGATTGTATGAATTACGTTCACTGATAATAACAATACTAACTCATCTGGGTAGATATCAATTATGTGTTATAATCAAATAGTGGTTATTGTCAAAAAATGATGACATTGCTGTGTACTACTCATTATTCTAAATTTTACCCATTCTCACGGTTCGTACTCATATGCTTGTTTATCAATAAATTCTGGCAATAAATGATTAAATGTTACGAGGAAGTCTTGCAATTAAACTTGTTATGAATATTTCTAAACCTAATTGACGAGGTCATCAGCGCTAGTGATCCCAAACACACACCCTCCTGGGACTAAAGGATCCTGCTTGTCGAACTGAGCTTGGCCCCATTATAACATTTTAAATGAATGCGGGGGTAGGGATGGATAAATAACTTCTATTAGTCTATATCTAAAAGTTTCTATAGTGCCCCGCTTTCAGGATAACTAAAAGAGCTGTCCCTCCACACAAGAGATCTCAGCAAGAGTATAAAGGGTGGGAAGCATCGTTTCATAGTATATAGTGAATTATGATCCCCTGTGTATCTAGGCTATTAGAAGTATTTCTTATTTTTTTTTATTTTTTTTTTTTTATTTATTTTATTTATTTGGATAACCAACAGCTATAATTATATCATATTTATATAACAAAACAAATAACAAATAAGCCAATTACAGGTTTTCACAAGTAGCATCACAGTAAGTTAAAAAAGATTCTCGAACATAAAATGAATAGTAATTAAATGTAAATTTAAAAGAAAAGAAAAAAAATACTAAGAGTTATTTTAAAAGCAAACGCCGCACGTTATTAAGATTATTTTCAAATAAATCTATGTTAAATGATTTATTTAGTATATTAAAATTATTAAAAGTTCGCCATAAATATGAATTTTGCCTATAATTAGATGAAACAAGAGGTATGTGAAGAAGAGGGTTATTTCTTAAAACTTTGGAAGGAACATTGATAGAAAGTTTGCAAAGTAGTTCAGGACAGTCAATTGAACCAGAGGCAATTTTAAGTAAATAAATTATATCCGCTATTTCACGACGTTTTTGCAGAGGCAGTAGGTGATGTTTTTTACATATATGAATATACTGGTCAGATTTAAACTCAAGTTTCAACCGGAAACACATGAACTTTACGAATTTTTTTTGAATATTTTCAATGCGTGATATCTGCACATTGTACATAGGATTCCATATTTGTGATGCATATTCTAAGTTGCTTTGCACTAATGTAGAGTAAAGGATTTTAAGTGTCTTTGCCATAGTGAACGACGTAGAGCTACGCATAACAAAGCCAAGCGCACGCGATGACTTTTTTATGATGCTGTCAACATGGGCGTCAAAAAGTAATTTACTATCATGGAAGACACCTAGATCCTTTACACATAATGAGCGTTGGAGGTTTTGACCCTTAAGCACATAGTTAGTACGTAAAAATTTTACTTTGCGACTAAATGTAATAACTGAACACTTAGAAGGATTAAGGTCCAAGCAGTTGGAGTTGCAGTAATCCTCTAGACGGTCGAGATCTGACTGCAGATCAAAGACGTCAGCTGGGGTCTTGATTGTTGCAAAAATTTTCATGTCGTCAGCAAAACAAAGCAAACGCGAAGAGGTAAAGCATTTATCAATGTCGTTAACAAAAATTATGAAGAGCAAAGGTCCCAGAAGAGACCCTTGAGGCACCCCGCTGGGGACCCGTACCCAACTAGAAATAAAATTATTAACCACTACCGCTTGCGACCTGTTGTCTATATAAGATGAAAACCATCTGAAGAGGTCACCTCTAATACCGATTTTAGTTAATTTTTTTAATAGTAATTTGTGATCGATTCGGTCGAAGCATTTACTGTAATCGGTGTAAATAACGTCTACCTGATGACCACCGTCCATTGAATCAGTAAGGTAATCATTAAGTAAGATTAAATTTGAAACAGTAGATCTCCCTTTTAGAAAGCCATGTTGAGATGGACTCAGTGAGTTTTTAATGGCGGAATATAGTTGGTTATAGATTATTCTTTCAAATACTTTAGACACTATACACAGTTTAGAAATTGGTCTATAATTGGCAATATCGGTTTTAGGCCATTTCTTGTGGACTGGTGTTATAAAAGCGGATTTCCAAATATGTGGGATTGTGCATTCTTTGAGAGATCTTTTGAATAGCAAAGTGATTGGTACACATATAGTACTAGCAGAATTTATGAGAAAACATGCGGGAAGGTGATCAGGTCCAGCTGATTTTGATGTATCTAGCTTTAAGAGTAGATTTTTTACATAGTCTGTGGTAATCACTATGGAATTAATATCTGAGGTATACACATGAGACGAGGTAGATGAGGGAGTAGTGGAATTTCTCGATTGGATACTAGCTGGATTTAGAAAAGTGGAGTGAAAATATTCAGAAAATGCGTTGCAAATTTCAATACCAGTGTTCACTCGCATATTACCTAATACAAGACTATTAGGAATACAGTTAGATTTGGATTTGGACTTCACATACGACCAGAAATTTTTAGGTGAGTCCTCGATGGACTTTTCCACGAAGGCAATGTAAGAATCGTGACAATCCTTTTCAAGATGTTTGATTCTATCACGTAATAATTTAAAAGTTATTAGATTGGAGTGATTGCCGTAAGTCTTATATTTTCTTAAGTATTTATCCTTTTCTTTAATTGCTTTTACTAGCGCGGGGGAGTACCATATAGGATATGAACTGTTCAAAGTCTTAACAGCGGGTACAAATTTATCTCTCAGATTTGTAAAAGTATTGTAAAAAAAGTTTACGGATTCGTCAAATGATCTAATTGAGAATTCAGTATGCCAGTCGATGTCAGAGATTGTACTATTTATTGAATCAAAGTTTGCTTTATTAAACAAATATTTAGTTAGCGGTGCAGGCTTCAGTTAAGTTAGTTCAATAAATTGAGCATTAATGAAGAGAACATTATGATGCGGGTCAATAGGTACCAATGGGTCCATACATTCACTAACATTAACAATGTCATTAGAAATTACCAAATCTAGGATCCGTCCGTGTTTATTAAAAATTCCATTAAATTGCGACAAGTTATGTGTATTCAATTCATCGATAAGTAGGTACTCATCGTGATTTTGAGCATTAGAAGGCAAGTATGAAACATTATCAGTTGAAAGCCACTTAATACCGCTCAAGTTGAAATCACCTATTATCAAATATTTGTCAAGCGGGTTATTAGAAATTGTCATATTTAACTTAGAGAAAAAATTTATCAATTGGTCGGAAAAGGAATTGCCTGATTTTTGTTTACATAGGTATAGAATACATAAGTGTAGTTTGGTGCGCGTACGGGTACCTGCGAGATTAAGAGATAGTGTTAGCCACAGATCTTCAGCGCTGGAGTTAAATGTCGGCTGGGCAATAGCTGATATTTCTTTACGTACCGCTAGGAGAACACCGCCGCCCCGCGACTGTCCCGTTGCCGTGTAATCCCGATCGCGACGCCAAACCATATAGCGGCTGTCAAATAGTTCACTATCGGAAATGTTGTCGTTTATCCACGTTTCGGATAGAGCTATAATATCGTAACTAGATATGCTTAAATTACGTTATGCTTCCCACATATTTGTTTTACTTAAGTCTAATTACATATTTATTAACCATGTACGAGAATGAGCCTCTGTTGATTTATTTGTGATCCACTGTACCTGGCTTTTAAATTGTACATGGTGGGTCATTTCTTGTTTTTTAATAAAATTTTTGAAACTCTTTAAATTGTTAGTATATCTAAAAAAAAATCAATGCTGTCCAAAAATTCAATAATTAACTTGCAAAATTACAGCTTTCCAAAAAAAGGGTCATCCAATGTCTTACTCCAAAGTATTAAACTAAGATTTATCTTAATTGTTAAGTATCTTAAAAATCGATGTTTTTTCAAAGAGTCAAGAGCTGAAAGCAACTGACAGTGAAACCTAGCAAATAGCAGTTTTTTATAAAGCAATTTTCCATAGTAAATTAAAAAAGTATCTTATTTAAGAAACTCGAAAATATAGGAATTAAGGACAAAAAACCTCAATGAATACTAAGCTTTATGAGTGAAGAAAGTCTCTTCCTATAACTTGTAAAATTTTCCAAGGATGTATCATGGGACCAATTCTATCCACTAATCACCATATGCATAAATGAGTTATGAATTATGAACCATGCAATATGGAAAAAGACTACCACTTGACATGTTTTGCAGATAATGCTTTACTTGAAATGAAACACATTATTCAATTTTCAACATGACCGAAAGTGTATTAAATAAAATGTGTTAGTGGTTAAATAGAAATTCTTTGACTCTTAATACTGACAAGACCAAATGTATAACTTTTAGTATTACGAAACAAAAACAACCTGCCAAAGACTTTGAAATGAAGCTGCATGTAGAAGAATGCAATGATCTGGTATGCGCATGCCAAGTAATGGGAAGGACAAACTCCATCAAATATCTAGGAATTACCATTGATTTCTCGGATAGAAAGAACATATCGATATAACCGCAAACTGAATTTAAAAAATGTGTACAGTTATTTAATTATATGAGAAATGTACTAAATATATAAAGCTTAAGAACAGTCTACTTTGCGCTAGGCCAAAATATAATAGAGTATGGGATCAGCATTTAAAACCGCACTTAATCTCCTAAAAGAAGTTAAAAAAATAAATAGTAAAATAATGTTAAATTTGCCAATCGTCACTAATTCAGTATATGTCTTCCAAACAGTGGCTGTTATGGATTTTTTCAAATTTTTAATCGGATTTTACTATGTTATTGCTAAAAACATGAGGCCAAAAATTCTAGCTAAAAACATAGGTTATGAACTTATTTAATAAAGCATAAATAAATAAAAGGAACCCGAGAAACCATTGAAGAACTGCAGTACGCAACAAGAATGAGAACATTATGTGATTAATATTCCTACTTAAATCATGAGCCTAAATCCTTTGACAATCTGACCAAAAATGTTTGGGACTTATCAAATTTCTCAAAATGTATGTAAAAAAAAATAAATAATGTATAATAGAAAACAAGAGGACAAAACAACAATAAAATACAACAAATTAGTCAATAATGTATTATCTTTCATTTAAAAAAACAAATAGGTTGACAATTCGCAGCATCTTTACCGTAGGTACACTACGCAAATATCTCAAGCAGCTTTATTCTCTCGATTGAACGCGAACAGGCAATTTTGAAGACTTGTAATTCAATTAAATAATACATGTAACGTTAAAACAAATGCTTTTTATTTTAGAGCAAAAAGTTTGCTTTACTTTTAAAGATCATTTTTAAATTTAAAAAAAAAACTGAACTCAACTCATGTTAACATCCAATATGAAATATGAGTTTATATAATTTTATAAAAAAATAACGGTACGGAATCGAATTTTTATAAAACGCAATATTGTTATGCATACAAAACATATTTCTTAAAAAGTTTTAAAATGGTATTTTATTCAGTATAATGTACAAAAAAAGTGATTTGTTTTACATATTGCGTCTATTTTATTTATTAACAAATAACTTGTTGAAAATGATTCGTAGGCATTATTATTTTTTAAAAACTGTAAATTTTTCCATCCATGTAATATTTTTAAAAAACACAAAAATAGGTAATTAGCGATTTATTTAAAAGCTCAGCGTTTTTTTACAGTTACCATAGGACAAACCAAACTGAGGTTTTAAAACCCATAATGTGTTAAAAAAATCTAAAATACTATCGCCATCAATTGAGAGTTAATGGACCAAGATTTTCGCCGTAATCCCAAGACTTATCCTTGTGTCCTAATGATACATTAAAAAGTGCTGAATTCTTTCCTCCCGAGATAATTATTTTATTGCACACGTACGTATGTGCGGTAAGGTTTTTGTCGAGTATCATTAGCAAACGTTAATGACGCTAACACGAAGCATGAATTTAGGAACAGCAATTAACATTCAGGCATAACTTTAGCACAACCTATTTCGGTTTGGTGACGTCACAACAAAGCCTCCCTCGGGACCTACAAGCCTGTTAAGCAGAGCTTTTGAGGTTCCTAGTGATTCTCAACCCGCTATGCGACATCTTGCTTGTAACTGTGACAGAGCTTTTGACTGAGTGTATACACATTCTTTGCTTCTCTCGATACTTCCACCCTTACAAAGTCCCAGCCGGGCATTTTCGGTGAATCTGATTTGAATTTAAATAACTTTAAAGTTTGTTTTATGTTCCTATTTCAAAAGTTAACAACTTTATCAAGGTTTTGATGAATTCATTATATTTTTCTTTCAAGTCGCTGGTGTTTCCTTTATCTTAATAACATATATTAAGTGTCAACCTACATACGTTGTGTTAATTTTTTATATAAAAAAGAGCACCAAAAAATAAACAAAATGGTTCAGATCGTATGTCATTCAAAAGAAAATAGTTCTAAAGGACATTGTTTATGCTTTTAAGTTTTTTTATTTTATTTTATTTGATCACAAGCTTTTGAAATGGAATGTCAAGTAGACAAAAGTGATCATTTTTGACATCTTCTGTTTGCGTTCAATCAAGGGAATGAAACTACCAAAGCTGCTCTTAATATTTTTTTTGTCGTTTGAAATTGATTTATTAACCCTTACGAATTATAACATTAATTTTACAAGAACAAAATATAATCTTAATTTTAACTCTGTTGTTGATAATAATATTTTTACGCCTTTTGAAAAGTTTGTCCGAGTCTTTTGTTTAATTTTGTCTGGTAGTTTATTGTATAATTTCAGTCCCTGATTTATTAGTCTCGATTGTCCTTGTCTTGTTTTTGAATGTTATATGTGGTATTGTTCAGATGTTCTTGTAATATGTCCATGTTTATTACATTTTTTGAAGGTTTAGTTCTTTGTCTACAATAATATCAGTGGCCAACTTATAAATAAATTTTAAAGATTCTATTTGAAAAAGTTTATTAACATTTAATTGTCTAGTTTTTAAAGAGTTTTTTTGTTTATGTTAGATATGAGAGGTCATATACTAGCTTCAATATTTTATTTTGCTGTCGTTGTGGTCGGTTCATATCATTTTGGTTTCCTGTTCTCCATAGTTGTTGCATTTAATATATTTTAGATTTGACCTAGGCTTCAAAAATTTTTTTTTTTTAAAAAGACTCAATAATGCTGCTATTTTGCTAATTAAATGATTGGTGTGAGTGTCAATTGTCTGTCTATTGTTAGTCCTAAATATTTAACGTGTTCAATTTCAATCAGTCGATGTGATGTGTACGAAGAAGACACAATCAGTTACTAACTAATTTGTTAACAAATTACAACTGGGATACAGAACATTTACAGGGCTAATGACCTGTCATTGGCTGGTTTACGTGGCCACTTTACACACTGTGCAACTTTCACCATTCACCATTTAATTTTCCATATTCCCTTCTCTAAAATGTTCTCCATCCTGATTGTAATCAGTTTATCTTAACATTTGAACAAAATTACAATATTAACTTGTTTTTGAAAAAGGACATAAAATACATTATTTACATTATTCTCTTCTAAATGTTTTTGAATATGTGTAAATAACCACTTACCGACTTTTCAATGTCTACCGGTTTCGAGACGTACCCGTCTTTTTGTCAGAACACCAATTAAAACAACATGCAAACCAACATGCAAAACCCACTATACACCTTCACCATAGTTGTTACACAAAACCAACACAACATGCATTTTAATAAGAATATGCACTGATTAGGGCAAACATGCACTGATTAAATTATGAAAATATTCCATGTTGTTTGAGAAATAGTTGAAAAAAGTAATTGGGGTGGAGGGAGAAGGTGAGCTTAATAGGTTTAATAGGGTGATCATTACAGCGGAACATCGCATAAAGGGCTATATTGAAAGTTTGTTTGATTATTGATCAAAGGAACATTATTTTTTAAAGCTTTCCCAATGTGAAATATTTCCAAATTATTTATTTTTCACCCTTTATTATTTGTATGTAAGATTTAAACCCCTGAATTTTGTTTAAGACATGGTTTAAATTGATTAAGTGATTTGCGAATTCAGAGAAATTATTATTGTGAAGATTAAAAAATCATTATTTATTTGATATGTAATATATTTTCTTTACTAACTCTGTAAACTATGTAGAAATCTGTTATTAGTTCTGAGTTTATAAACTATATCTGTTTGTTTACTAAAAATATGTATGTTGAACTGTTGATTTCCCAAATAAAATAGAATAAAATAAAATAAATTAAATAAAATAAAATACCTCATATGTTTTTTAACACGACTATAATTTTTTTTGTCATTTGGAAAAAAAATGGAAACAACTTATTTATTGTTTTTTTTAATGTATTATTTTACACGTTTTAAGTCCAGGCAGATTGGTAAATACAGTTATGACTCTGAAATAGAACCAGAATCTAGTAAGCGTGCTTTTGACAAGATTACTGGTCTCTGAAAAAATCTGAATAGGGAAATCGAGTAAAGATAAGTCCGCCAAAAAGTAAAGTTGTTGGCTCGTTACCATGTTTAAAATCCGAGTTCAGTTCCTGGGTTAGTCGATTCAAATAC
This sequence comes from Micrasema longulum, assembly GCF_059751315.1. Classification (NCBI taxonomy): domain Eukaryota; kingdom Metazoa; phylum Arthropoda; class Insecta; order Trichoptera; family Brachycentridae; genus Micrasema; species Micrasema longulum. The sequence goes on from NW_028277556.1 coordinate 17,389, forward strand.
AAATTGAAAATGTGGTTTTATACTGCAATATTTAATTTTCCAAACTCACGGTGTAAGGAACAGAGAAAGTAGAAGAGTTTAGAAGAGAAATTGATAATTTTAAAAGAGCTACTCGTTTATTGCCAAAAAAATTTTTTTTATTGATTTACTCATAAACAGTTTAATAGAGATTTTTTGAGACATTCGTCCCAACTCCATGGACAAAAAGTTATTGCTTTAAATGTAACCGATAAAAAAGACCCATGGTCTTTAAAATGATTTCGAGTATATAGCAAAAGTATTTTCACTGTATAGTTCATGTTCTAAGACTGCAAATGAAGCGTTAGGCTGTTTTTTTATTTGGGACTTTCTTTATTATTTACTTTGCTTATAATATACAAGGTTAATATTTCAAATATACCATTAAATTTCTTTAAATTTATCTAAATTGTTGGAATCAGGAGGGATATACTAATGTGGGCCAATCAGGAGCTTCTCAGCATTTGCTGTTGTAGAGGGGAAACCACTTAAAACTGCCTGTTGGCAGTAGTCAACAGGCCTTTCGTTCCACTAGAGAAGTGTTCGGCATTTTGTTCCCTACTTTGGTTTATTTTACTAATTGCCTGCACTATATTGACCATGTATAATACTACATTTCGTGTGAGTTCTTTATTACCTATCATCGATGGGATGTCGCAAAGATCTTCACTCAAGCTTCTGCATCGCGCCTCCAGCTGTTGTCTTTAAAAGCTAAAAATAAGGCAATGCATCAACAGGTGAGGGACATCTTGAGGAGTTTCCTCGTCGCATGGGCAGCTGTCGATCTCGGAGAGCTTAAAACGATGGCGTAAGGCTGATTGCTCTACCTTCATATAACAGATGATTGATGTATGCTACACTAAGTGCACCAATGCAGTGCACTTTGCACTATTTGGTGTGAACAGGGGTATCATAAACTTAAACAAAAACACTTTTCTAAAATACATATAAATGAGAAAATAAATGCTAATGAGAAGAATAAAACGATTGAAATGTATGAATTTTACTGTTCACTTCTGCCTCAAAAACATGTGAGTTGTTTAATCTTTCACCTAAGGAAATTTTCATTAGTATGATATTCATGTTGTTCTGAGCAAAAATGTATGCTTAAACTTCTCCATCTCTTTTCTTATATATTTAGAAATATGGTTTGGTTAGTACGGCAGTTAAAATGTTGCTTTAAATTCATCGTTAAATCATTACCATTTAACATAAATTTTCACGTTTAGTTTATTTTAAATAAGGTATTCTAGTTAAACATATTAATTACTTAAAATTAAATAAATATTCAAATGTACTAATATTAAAAAATATAAGAAAACTAAATGATTTGTTATTTTTATGTTAAATATTAAATTAAATATTTGATTGTTCCCAACTGTTACAAATAATTAATTTACGAGTTCCGGGCCGGGTTCCCGATTTAATTAACTATTCTTTGTAAATGTATCTACAACAAACTACAGTGCACACTCCCCAATAAGGAAAATTCATTCGTCCATTCAAGAGCCAGTTTTTTTTTTCTTTCAGGCGTGATTTCCACATAATTTAAATAAAAATAATGTTTTGAGTATGTTCAAATGTATGTAGATAGGCTGAATTTCCTCCCTAGGAAGTAAGGCATTGTCTCGTTGGTGAATTGGTTCACCTGGATGAATCTTACCCACAAAATAAAAGCTTTAGCTCTTTTACTTCACAAAGGTCAGCAGATGGAAGAGTTGAGGAAATGCGTAAATATGGCCAAAATGGTACATTTTACACAGTGTGTAAAGTGGCCACATAATCCATCCAATGACATGTCATAAGCTCTGTAAATACCTAGACCTCCCTTTGATATTCCCTTCTCAAAAAAAAAATTCCCTCCTGTTGCAACAAATTAAGAGAATGGATTGGGAAATGAAAAAAATGGAGTGAAGTGAAGTGTTTTCACTGACTGGGATTTAATTTATTGGACGTGATCAATTCACCGAAATGATAACAAAACTTTTTAAAAGCCATGAAATTATTGTTGAATTCCACCAGATCTGTATATCCGATAGGACCTATAACAGGGCCATGGATAGTAGCGAGAAGCTTCATTTGGTAATCATAGAGGGAAGGAAGGAGACAAAACCACAGGATGTGTTCAGAAGAATAATTAGGATGTTCGCAGCAGCACGAAGGGGAATCGACAAAAATGACCCAATCATACAAAGGGGTACCCAAAAGAAACCGAATTAAAATTTAAAACATTGTTTTTATTAAATATTTTACAATAAACCTTAAGTTACCTTTAAAGTATTTCTCCATTTGAGTTCATGTATTTTTTCAATCTCCTGGTGCATTTTTGAAATCGTTTTTTTTATTCTTCTTCGGTGATATTTAAGCGCCTCTATCATTCTTGCTTCAGCTACGTTGGCATCCTTTCATATTTTTTAACATTCAGAAAAATAAAAAAAAAGTTGCAGGGGACAAGTTTGGGTGGATGAGAGGGTAAGAGACAATAAAACTCAGCAGTCATAACATATTTGATCAAAAATAAGCGCACAAAGAGGGCTGTGCAAGAGCAAATTTGGCAGCTGCCCTTCTCATCTTCAAATCCTCACCTAAAATTAGCTGCCCTGAACAGGCACTTTATAAAGCTCCAAAACTTTTTTGTTGGTCTACCGTTGGGTTAACGTGATGATTTAACGAGTTTTCATAACATTTTTATAGTTCAGGCCACCAAAGAACGAAATAATTCTCGTTTTTTAAAACTGCAAAACCACTAGAAAAATTGCATTCTTCCTAAAAAAAACTATGTTTGTAAGCCGTTGTTAACATTTCAAGAGTCTTTGTGCCATTTTTTTCCGAGCAGGAAGCAGATTGTACCAGCCACGCTCACGATTACCCATTACACAAACGACGAGCAGGCAAAACAACGGTCACAAAAATTCACATCAGCCAAAAACGAAACCTTCTCCACCGACGACACAGCATACAGACTGATAAATGGTATTTCTACATCCTACTGATAAATTGGTACTTTAAAAAATATCTCCACCACAACATAAGTTCAGTTTCTTTTGGGTATCCTGTCGTATATTTTTTAACAAAATAGAAAGTGGAAGCAGCATATTATTAAATACAACTACAAATAAAAACTATTACATAAATACGAGTAGCTGGACAACACGCTTTATCTTTTTACTATTCAAATTATGTTCACTTTTTTTGTTGTTCGGAAAAAAATGTTTTATATTTTTAATATTATTTTGTAAGTATTAAAAATGTGTTTTTTATTTTAAATGTTTCTTTCATCATCAATATATTTTTATAAATACGCAGCGTTTCAAAACAAAAAAAAAATTTCTTCGATATGCGAAGAATAAATGTGACACCAATACAGCAATAAATATGTATAATTCGTGTGTGACTATGATGTCACATTAGTCGACATAGGATACAATACTTGATATATCTCTCTTATTTAAAAAAAAATGATGAATCCGTATTTTTTGTAATCTTCAAATAGACATTTTCACACTGGATTTGGAAAGTAAAATTTGTCTAACTATGCTGGATGTTGATACAAAAAATATTTATCCTTGCCACTCGAAGAATGTCCGTTAATTTAGCAACACATCTGTATAAGAGAGAGCACGAAGATAGTACTAATAACAAAGAAGACAGAGACGTTGTTTTGTGGCTGGTGTTGTGTAAAACAGATTCAGTTCTTGGTCGGTTGATGACAGTAATGGAGGACGCACGCGCTTAATATGAGTGGAATATAATTGATTTTTTATTAATTTTGCCATTACACGGCTAAATTATATGTTTAATTGCATATATTATGGAAAAAGAGTTATTAAACAGTAAGTCTCAATGTTTTTTTTTTCAAATGTCTGCATTTAAAAATATTCCATCTTCTACTAGTGGTATCACGATGTTACATCACCGCGCGCAAGGGGATTATTTACCATAGTTTTTTTAGAGATAAAAGAGAGCACAAAGAGATTACTCAAAACAAGGAACACATAGACGCTGTTCTGAGACCAGTGTTTGTGTGAAAGAGATTACGCGGGAGTGCACGCATGAAAAGTGGCCGGCGTATTTATGATTTTAAATTTATTTTACTATAATGGACCTACATTACCTTTTTATTTTTATAAACAAAGGAAAGCAACTTATTAGACAGTATGTCACTTTGTTTTTTTTTCAATTGTCTGAACTTCAAAATATTCAGTCTTTTGCTTGAGGTAACACAATGTTACACCACTGCGCGCAAAGGAATTTTTTACCACAGTCGTTTAAAAGTTAAACCACTGATCGGCTTTTAAAATAACCTGAATTCTCGGAATGGTGGTAGTTTTTGCAGTAATCATAAAATTTTAAATAAATATATACCAAATTAAGTATTCGTTTTTCATTTTTAGTTTTAAAATGACAGTAGACTTTATTTCAATTTATATTTAATAAAATGTGTACCCACACACTGGCTTTGCCTTTGTTTGATTTCGTTAATCTAATGTAATACCTTTTATCGAATATCTAAATTATGTAAACGAATTACTGTTAAATGCAAATAAAAAAACATAATAAATAAAAAGTAAATTTATTTTATAATAAATGTTTTTCCCATTCCACAACATTACACGAAATGATGTTTATCTATATAGTTTCGAACTTGAAAATAAATACTTTTAAATATTTGTCAATGTTTGATTTATAATAAATTGAGTGTATAATTTATTAATAAGTTTCGTTTCAATTCAATTTGATTAAAAAAGTGAAAAGGAAAAACACGTTTTTACTCAGTTTAATTACAAAGTGTAATTCAAACAATGCAACAGTCAGAATGTACTAATGGATCTAGATTTACGTTTATATGCAAAATGATACACGGTGAAATAAAACTGTTATTATTATTACTATTGGGTAATTTGTATAGCGCCATTTTTGTGTAAATAACATTAAGGGCGCTGGTTAATTAATAATTATTGTCATATCTCGAACAAGTTAAACCAAATTATTTTTTGTTTATGTATATCTTTTTAATGAGGAACTTCAGCCCTACGAGAAATTGGAAACAAAAAATGATTTCTTGCGCGCGGTAAAAATAAGAGCATTGAGTCGTCGGGCAAAGTTTCTTAAAAAAGTATGAAAAAATAATAAAAAATATTTTAATTAAAACACTCTACTTCTTTGTTGATATGAACTAACCAATGATATGAGAGCTGTGAAGGATATCCGGTTTGCTTACCTTGAACAAACTTATCGGAAGAACTGACAGAGAAGAACCCATGACGTCACACGCGGAGTTATTTTAGAAATACAAAACTTTAAAATTTAGATTTATAAAAATAAATTAAATTAAAATTGGGTTAGTTTAAAAGTATATAAACAAATAAAAAAACTCTTAACATCCTCATTTGCAAAAAGAGAAAAATAAATTTATAAATAAGTAGACGTTAAATACATAAACATATCGCTAAATGACTAGAAGATTGTTGTAACTAAAAATTTATCTATTTTGAGTTATGGACACAGTCAAAACGTAAGTTTCGTTCTGCATATTTGCCTAAAACAGTAATTCTATCAAAAATACCTGAGAAGTTATACCAATCACCTCATTTTTTAATTGAATTTTTTCATTATGTGTATTTCTGTATTCTATTTTTAATAAAAAATAATTACACTTTCATTTAATCCTGATGTACCTACTACAAATACATTATTAAAAAAAACACTTTTTTGTCGAAATAAAACTTTATGTATGGTGAAACTGAATTTTCGCTTTCATGTAAAATCAGTAATTTAGAGTTACAATAGTATTTTACTCAGTGTGCGATGTATACGTATGACAAGATTTAAAAAAAAAATCGTTTTCATTATTATTTTAATACTTTTTTTTATTAAAAAGGTTTTTTATTAAATGATTATTTTGTAATGTATTGTATTTTTAAAATTTTCATGAACCACTTAGTTCTGAGCACTAGACCGTTAGTGTAATACCTAAAGCATTTTATATACATGGCAACAATACCAACAAATTAAAAATTAATGATTTTTGCTACTTCTAATATACTGCGTTATCTTTATTTTTAATCTTTATACCCTTATAAGTTAAGTATAATGTATCACATAGCATTATAATATAGTTTAATGTATAAAACAACTGTGTAATATGTATATATATAAAACTATATTATTCTTGTATTATTTCATTATAGAACACTTTTATGTTTTAATGTATGTTTATAAAAGGCATTTATGCCGTGTACACTAATAAAAAAAAATGCTTATGGTTTTGCCGCTTGGATGAGCAGTCAGGCAGCTGAACATTATCACTTTGGAGATAGACATCTTTCACATCAGTCAAATTTTATTTAGGAGGCAAATGCTCTTGCTGTTAAAGAGTATTATATCTTAACAATGTCGAACCTTTGCTCAATGATTCTAGGTTTTACATGTTGTATCAATATAACGCCTTAAATATTTTGTTATGATGTTGTTATTCTGTTGTTATGTTATTTTGGTAAAATAACTGAATTTTAATTGTTTTAATTTAAACACAATGTTAATTGAATCGGGTTGTGGTCCCGTGGCTAGTGTCTCGGACTCACGGATCAAAAATCCGTGGTTCGAATCCGACTCTACCCCAACTTGATTTCCATTTTCTAATAGTGAGTGATTTACAACTCGTTGAAAATGGCCCTCAAAATTAAATATTTGCATAAATTATAAGAACGCAAATATTTATTTTATAAAAAAATAAAAAAACAATTTGATATGAAACATACGTACACATTATTTTTTATCGGAGATTTGTAGTATCCGAAAAAATATTTATTGATTTTATTCATATTTCTTGAATACACATATACATACACAGAGCTCAGTAAATATTAAAATTTGTTTGATGTTGTGTGACATCGGGTACGCGTACATACATGGCTAGTATTAGACTGGCGTCCATTTTGTGTGAAGCGTGCGAAATGAATTCTAAATGCGAAGAGTGATGAAGGTTTAATTAATTGCGCTGAGGGAGACATGAACGTATGTAGAATGCTTTCTCTGACGCTAAACTAGGTGACCATTTTAGAAACTACATGGAATTAATTAGTTTTTTGCGAAAAATCCAATCTTCCCACACGAGTAAATGAACCGTTACTTTATACCTTGAAGTCATAGATACTCCACCCTGATGATGCAAAAATAATTTTTAATTAATACAACATTTGGTCGAAGAGGATTGGCCTACTACTCGGTTAAAGTGTCCAATCTACTTTCATTGTTCATAGAAACAATTAGTGAGTACGTACAATATTTATTTATTTATTTTATTAGGTAAACAAACAGTATGTACACATATATTGCCAATTTCTTTGTATATTAGAGTAAGAAACTCATGCACACACCAAAAAAATTGTTTACACTTAATAGAATAACTTAAATTATGTTCAATATAATAAATGTAAAAGAGACGAAATGAAAAAATATTTATAAGATAATAATGTTAAATGTCTGCTTCTCTCAAAATTTCAATAATTTTTGACCTAAATTTACATACATTGTCACAAAAAATATCAGCCTCAATTATATAAAATTGCTATAAAGAAATGGATAGTGGAGGTGGGTTGCGAATCGAGACAAATAGGTAAAAATTTGTTTCCTGATAATGACATTTTGTCTACAAGTCTATATGAGATTATTTTGTTTTTTATTATTGTTTTTGTTTATTTTGCTTATTACCTTTACGATGATGATCAGGTTTATTATTAGATTTATTACGTTTTTTTTTTCTTATTATGTTAACTGTGAGTTATTTTGCAACATTATTTTGTATTTAATATAAATAAATAATTTAAGGCATGTTACATGATACTTATTGTAAAATATTTCCCTCGGCGCGGGACATCTCAGTGAGGGAACATTTTTTTGTATATAAAAAAAAACAATACGTTAAAAGGTTAATAAATAAATATTCAAAACAATAATATGATATAGTTCTTTTTTCCAATTTTAGCGCCAGCAAAATCGATGATTAATATAATTTCATTGTCAAATCATCAGTTACATGAAGGTTAGGCGATTGGTTTTACTCTTCAGGTGCCAAATGAAATCCAGCCTGTGTACCTTTCAAATCAATATTAAATGTTGACTTAATCAAACCCGGAACATCAACTATGGTAAGCGAACGTGCCAATCACTACACTACCAGGCAAACTTGTCTCCATTTGAATTCCTTTTTCAGGATTGAACCTAGTGTTGCCATCGAGTCAAAAACGCTCTTCCAATATTATTTTTATATTTCATACACAGAAATTTATTTTTTACCCGCCTGGACATATTAAATCACTAAAAGCAGATCGCGCATCTAGATTATTATTTTTTTCCATAAAGATAATATAATCAGCCAAACGCTTCGTGTACCAGTTCAGGACCTATGAAATATTAAAGTATGAAAATGCCTTTTTTAAATAAATATTTCATGCAGTGGTAGACAATCGCGCCGATTATTATTAAACCACATGTACAAAATAATAATAGCCTTACAAATAAAATCACAGCTTCTAATAATGTGAAGAAATTTTATTTTTTTTAATTCGTCTACACTGTTTTCAATATGTACAAATACTTGCATGTTGTAGAATAGATCACAAAAGTCAGCAAGAGGAAGATTTGAGGAAATCTGGATGTTTAAGTATAGACAGAATGGTGATTGTTTCACATTGTGTAAAGTGGCCACTTAAACTAGCAAATGAATCATGATCCCTGCAAATGCCCTGACTTTCATATTCCCGTCTCAATTTTTTTTTTCCTGTCTGTTGTAATAAACTTTGCTGTTATTTATAAATTGTAAAAAACTATCTGAGCGCATGCGATTATGAACGCTGCAATGCGGCTTAAAACGTTTGCAAGAAGTGCTAACGATACGCGGTAGAACAGTCCAGAAATCCCCATCAGTATCTGAGAGGCCGTGAAAATGAGGAGTTTATTTTTATATCCATTTCAGAAATACGTAGCTTGCCACAAAAAGCGTCTATCCAATCTTACTTAACCTAGCCCTACAGACACTTCATGGAATGCTTATAAACCCGCAAAGTGGCACCATTTATAAGTACGTACGCGAGTTACGTATGGTAAGACGGAATTACAATTTTAGACATACTTACATACGTATATTATCTTAACTCTTGTAGGACGCTATGTCACACCAGTCTTCATACGATACGAGACTTGATATATTGCTTTTTTTAAATTATGAAGTTGTATTTTTTGCAATCTTCAAATAGACATTTCCACACCGGATTTGACAAGTTAAATTTGTATAAATATGCTGGATTTTAATACAAAAACTATTTATCCTTGCTATGCGAAGAATAAATGGATCATGAGGCCATAAATCTGTATAAAATAGAGCACGAAGATAGAACTCATGACATGAAAGACAGAGACGCTGTTCTGTGGTCGGTGTTTTTGTGAAAGGGATTCAGTTGGTTATTGGCAATGAGCGGGGGTGCACGTATGAAAGATGACTGGCGCATTTATGATTTTAAATTTATTTTTAAAATATAAATGATAGGTGAAATACATAACTTTTAAAAGTTATTTTACTGGGAAGGAAGGCCCATCTCTTGGCTAAATAACTTTTGTGACTTGTTTAATTGCTGAACTCAGTTCTTGTTCAGGGCTGCTACCAACAAAATATGAATTGTAACGATATTTTCCGACCTTCATCTAGGGGAGAATATAAGAAGAAGAAAATTTTATTTTGTTATGACAGGGCTAAATTATATCTTAATTTATCGCAATAGAGAGGGAAAACACTTTTCAGAAAATAATAATTTTATTTTAATGATTTTTTTTTTCAATAATAAGAAATATTATTTAAAAATGTTTTATGAGTTTTAAGCTTACAAATTCTTTGCAATACCTCGGTGAGTAAATCGAAAACTAAAAACAATGCAACACTGCTTCAAAATGCTTAACGACTTATTGGAAACGATGATCAATATGTGGCTTACATAATAACAATATTGCTACAATGTGTTAACCCCGCAATGGACGTTTTTTTTCCAGAATTACCGACAAGTTTAATTTATTACAAATGGCATCTAGCATGTTGCAATTTGAGGATTCATATTTATTTTATTTATTAATGAGATTGTACATACCACTGAATAGAAATATATCTGTGGTACATACATATATACACATTGAAAGTAAATATCAAGGAATTTTTAACGTTTGGATTAAAACATAAAACTCTTGTTTACATTTAATTATTTTTAAATGCATCTTTTCCATCACAATAAAATATAATTTATAATTTTGCACGTAAAAAAAAGATAAAAATATATTTTTTTTTTTTTTGGGTAGTAAAATTATTTTTAATATTTTTGCTTTATTGCTATAACAAAGGTTTAAGTTATTTAATGTGTTTTATAAGAAAAAATATTATCTCAGTTTTTAGACAAATTAATAAAAACAATACAAAAATATAATCACCATTTTTTTTGTTCTAAACCTTTTACAAACTTTTTTGAAAAAAAAATAAGGCCCTTGTTGGGTAATTTAAAGTAACACATACTTAATTCGTAATGCATGGCCTTTAAAATATAATAATTGTGAAATAACCTTTACATACTCTTAAATTATTCATTTATTTATTATTTATACGGCCTAAGCTAATTTAAACAGTTACATGAAGAAACATAAATATACAAAACTGAAGAAAAATAACATAAAACTATGTAGCATATACAAAGAAGGGCAATACAATAATGGTATGTATCATATTCATGAAAACGAAAGACATAAGACTTCGAGCTGAACCATGCCAATCCAACTTCATACCACACTGTTTTAGTCGCGAAGAGATCTACGAAAAACCGGAAGATCTATCCCAAAGAATTCCAAGTCGTTGGACGAATTGGCTAATCTACACATGTAATCCGAGCAACCATGCCACTTTTCTTTGAAAACGGTGTTGAGCAGACTCGATATGGTCAATATGAGTTCTGTAGAATAAATAACAAATAGGAAAAGCGTATTCTAGATGGGGTCGAAGTAGTGAGCAATAAAGAATTTTGATGGCATTAATATTTTTGAAGTCTGTCGTCATTCTATTGATAAAACCAAGAAGTTTGAAAAATTTGTTTACAATATTATCAATGTGTTCACGATAGGAGAGTTTATAACCGTATTCATCTTTATTATTCATTTTGTATTAGAAAACACTAAAAAATCACTGAAATGTAAATTATAACGCAATTGTCATAAAACAATATTTCATGGGACAACTCGCTCACAGGTAAGTATCTCTCGTATTGCCTACCGACCGTTCCATATCTCTCTTAGATTCCGCGGACTGGGTGTAATATGAGTTTATCTGTTTGTATACTATGTACACTATATGGCTGCACTTCTTATGACAACATATTTTTTGGTAGATATTATATGAAGCTTTTTCTAAGACAGATTATATAGTTGCGGTTTTGAAAACAATAAGAAAAAATTGAGTAAGAAAAATTTTTTTTAAACCATTTTTATCTGGTTTTATTGAGTTTTTTCTTCTTTATAATATTTTTTAAGGCATCAAAAACAAAATAATGTATGTTAATTATTTTATACGTATACAGTATTATATCTGTACTCTTTTATTTGATTATTAATTAAAACTAATGTCTGAACACCCGATGATAAACTATTATTGAATAGTTTATCGGGACAAAATATATTTTAATACCTTGTTTTCTTTATAATGTAAATATTGTAATAATGTGAATATTTTATTGAATAAAGACTCTATGAAAAAAAGTAAAAAAAAAATAAAATGTAAAGAATTAGAAAAAAAAAAAAAGTTATATAAAAATAATGTGAAGGGTACAAAATATAATAATGAACCTATATATATAATTACTGACATCGTAAAAAACAGGGGTATTCATTTATATATTATTTCACGTTTTACATAACCCGTTTATATAATATGAATACCTCACTGGGCATAATATGGTATTGTCTATAAGGAATCTTCTATATTTCATATAGGAGAGATAAAAATGTCTGCCTGACCGGAGAGAAGAGTATTATATTAATGACACGTTCTAAATAAAAAATCGATTTTCCTTGAGTTAGTCCTAGGTACGGACAAATTGAATGTTGTATGGAGTTTTGTTTTTTTCTTATTATATATTACGTACACTTAAAAACAAAATTGATAATGTATTTGGCACTTCAGACGGCATCTATGGGCCAATGAAGTGGCTACATGAACTTGAAAAATGTAAATGACATAAATTTGAAAAGAGTACTGAATACATCACACCTGTATGAATGTTCGCTTTAAATATTTTTATTTTGTTAAGTGAATTATTTTATTTCATAGGTTCAGGTCCTCGAACAGGCCGACGAGGTGAGCCTCGCTGGCCCCCCGCAGGGTGGCGCACGCGACGCTGGAAGGGCAGCTTGCGGATGAGCAGCTCGGTGCGCTCTGGTATCTGGTAGCCCAGCAGACATCAACCGTGCGGGTCAGTAGCGACGGGGCTTCTTTACGACTCCAATGGCGCGGCGGGGGCGCTCTTACAAATTGCCTTGGTGGCTACCTGCTTCTTGGGCCTTCCCTCCGTCGGACTTGCTGGCCTTCTTAACCAGTTTTTTTACAAAAGTCTAAAATCCTTACTAGGTTTTTTGTTATAATAAAAAATAAATGATTAGTCAATTGTATATTAATCATAATTATATTTTATAATTTTGAGGTGCTTTAGTGATAATATTTTAATTTTTATTACAATGACGTACTTGTGTTATTATTAAATTTATTTTAATGACATGCTTATATTATTTTGTATACTAACATATTGTATTAAGTATGCTTGTAACTTTGAAAACTTTATGGTCAAATAGTAAAATATTATATATATGTAGAGATAGAGTTTAATACAAAATAATACGTTTTATTGCTAGGGAGGTCTGAATCTGAGTTTCCAGGAATATTTTACCTTCGGCCTTCAGCCAATTGCTACGTTACAGGTCCACCGACTTTCACATCACTAGATTTGACATGGCTAGCCTAATAGTAACATCTTGATTCAAGGTTTTCACGGTCACTGTTATCAAAATGTTTCTTTTTTGGATGATACCGTGTGTGTTGGGTTTGTTCCGATGTTTCAGCTACCACTGCAGAAGCCATCATCAGGGTAAACTGAGTGTTTTGTGGAAAAAAAGTATGTGTTTAAGTACAAGTATCTCTAGACTGACCTGCAAAACCGATCAGCTTTCCTTTATGTAACAAAAAAATATCCAGATACTATGCGGTAGGTATACAAAGAGAATAATACAAAATTCAATCATTTGTACGTCACTCCAATTTTTCACTTGCCTTCTGTTGTGTGATGCTTTTTTCAATTTTTTTTAATCGAAAATAAATATTTGCGTTCTTATGATGAACCCATTTTTTTATTTTCAACGAGTTGTAAATAACTCACTATTACAAAATGAGAACAAAGTCGGGGTAGAGTGGGATTCGAACCTCGGATCTCTGATCTGTGAGTCCGCAACACTAACCACAGGACCACAACCGCATTTGATGATTGCAGGTATGTATAGCTTTCGTAGATGGTTTTTAAGTTAAAAGGTTTCACAAAAGTATCAACAGATGGTGTTGCAAACTCGCGCGACGTGACGCAGGTACAATGAAGAATTCCACTGTTTTCTATTTTTTTTTTTCTATTGGCGTACTATTTAACTCAAAAATGTGAATATATTTTTTTGTGCGTTATTTACAAAAAACATGATTTTTTTAAAGTTACATTTATCAAATACCACGCCAAATGACTGTAATCAGTGTGTCACTTTTCAGTAGTGACTTCATGAAACGGTTTGCGTTCTTACTTTCACTGATCGCGGTAAGTTGTATTTCTCCAGCCAATAACAAAACTGACAAGAATCTATGAAATATTGCTTAGATGACTTCATTAAGTTGATCATGATTTGCTCATTTCTATGTTATGGTTGTTTTAACAAACGTTTCAATTTAGAAAAACCTAGAAAAGTGACAAATCTCTGGTTGAAAAAAGAGTATAATGAAAATAATACTATTTCTTTCAATGGTCAAAACGTTCCTTACAAGGTGCGGGGGTTTTAAAGCGGAAACCGAAAATACTACACGTAGATATGAGGAGTGACGTCATTATTTACACTTTTTAAATTAATACTATTTTAAACATTTTTTATTTATTTTTGCGTGCGTTTTTAAGGTATTTCATTCTACTATTTTTTTTTTAATATTCACGTGTACACGAAAACATTTTTAAAATTAAATTCCGGGTTGGGCTGGAATTCCTCATTCTTACTTTGTTGCAACAGACAAGGAAAACTTTTTTGAGAAGGGAATATCGAAGTAAAAGAGCTAAAACCATCATCATGTTACTTCGCAAAAGTCAACAGATGGAAGAGTAGAGAAAATGTGGATGTTTAAACATAGGTAGGATGGTGAATGTTACCCAGAATGTAAAGTGGCCAGTTAAACCAGCCAATGACCATAAGCCCTGTTTATGCCTAGACTTCCATTTTACCTTCTCAAAAAGGTTTTATTCTCTTTTACGACAAAGTAAGATCTTAAAAACTCCCTAGGGAGGAAATCCAGCCAGAGTGCAAACATTTGGATATACTCAAACCATTATAGGTACAATCTGTTCGAATGACGATATCTTTTTTGTGCCCGTAGCGTTGGTAAACAAACGTGTTTTTTAAGCAGGTATTTAGATTTTCAGTAGGTACATGAATTCTAATTGAAATAATGGTGGAACAAGCAATGCATTTGAACTCTCGTTAAATCATATTGACGATAGCATTTGTAATTAGTTACGTGATGGTAATGTAATTTATAGAACAGTTTCAGATTTTACATATCCGGACTCAATTTAATTTTCCATGGAATTTAGGGGAGTTATTAAAGTTGTTGCTGTTTTTAGAAACTTTTCTTAACAGTAACAGTTTAAAAATCTGTTTTAACTGATTCTAAATTAGTTTTGATACAACAGTTTATTTTTTTGTAAAATTGTTTTTGTTGTTTCGGAAGAGCAACTGCGTGTTGTTTTTTTTTTTATCACATTTAGTTTAAATGTAGTGCCCAATGATTAACATTTCAACAAAGATTGAGAGTCTTTTTAAGGTGGCAAAATTGAAGTCACGGAATTAACATAGCATATTACATGTGATTGATTGTTTTTTGTTATTGATTCGGGTATTTAAATTCACACGCTAATTAAAATGGAATTCAAATGAAGTTCCGCGTGGATACCTTGTTATTTGTGCAATGTGAGTGAATTGATTTGTGGTTGTTGAAGTACGTACACTGCAAAACCAACCAGCGAACGCTAAAATGGTGAGGATAAAAAAAGTATTTACACTCTTTATTCCGGTAAACAATCAAATTACTATAGTGCTCTTTGGTTGGACGTGCTAGGTTAGGTTACAAACTTTTTTTTTTTTTAATGTTTACAGTCTCTCTTAACAATTCATGGAATCCAACGCTCTGGATGTTTATGTATAATTCAACAATTTTCATATTAAAAAAAAAACATTAAAAATTATGTTCCTTTACTTAAGAAGGTGTCCTTTGCCGTGGGAAACATTTAAGATAACTTTGAATCATATCCTAAATACATTTTAAATAAAATTTACTTGGAAATTTATCATATAAGTATCACATTAAAGTTTCCAAAGATTGCAGTTTTATGTGTAAAATAGAACCAGAATCTTAGCGATTGTTTTTAGAATAATGGCTGCTCTAAGGTAAGTTTCCTGAAATAGTAAATTAAGAAGAAAAAAGGGGTCTCCTAGTCTAGTGGTTGGAGGGTTCGTCTTCCATGCTTAAGGTCATGTGTTTGATTCCAGGGAGGTTAAATTAATTATTTCATTATCACTTTATTATTTGTTTTTTGTACGTGATTACGAAATTAATTAATTTACGAGTCCTTCTCACTAGAGAAATTTGTGCTTAAGAGAACTGAAAAGTTTAGAGAATTTTTTTCACATATTTAACGTGTCATTCGAATATTTTTTTATTTCTCCTTTCCTTATTTTCTTCAATCAGATTTTTATTCCTTTGTTGAAATATCGTTTGTTACCTATTAAATTAATTAAATGAGGAATCACATTAAACGATTTGGCAGAAAAATAATCCCTCAACCTTCGACAACGTTTGTGTTGTGTTTAAGGGAGGAATATTGACAATGATATTTAGGTTTAATTTTTAGAGACTTTGAAATTAACTTTTATGGGACACTTTTGGACCTAAATAATTCGTTTAAGATGTGAAGCTGCAGTAGATCTCCACTTTTTTAGTCATTCTTCTAAATGAGATTTGTAAAGTGCATAGTATGTATATTAAAAAAAATATAAGTTTAATGATGTTTCTATAATATGGTAAAGTAGGTAGCAGCAATTTCTGCTCCATTTTTTAGGTGGAACTGTTTGCTATCAGAGAAGCCCTGGTCTATGTTTTGAAAAAACCACCAAACAGATGGTAGAAAATAACCATTCTGGCCGATTGCAAATCTGGCGTCCATGCAATAACTGACCGTAACTCAGTCAACCCTATTGTAATGGACATCAGATCAGATATCCAGAAGCTACGATGCAGACACCAGGACGTATACATCGGCTAGATACGAGAACACTGCGGAATCCTAGGCAACGGAAAGGCTTACAAAAAAGCTCGGGAAGCTACGCTCAAGAAGACAGCCCCCGATTTCCCTCTCAGCTTTGCCAAAAAGAAAATAAGAAGCAGAATCCTTCAACTCTGCAACGATCGTTATTTGAGTGAGACTACCGAAAGTATATCTTAAATGTTTGTCCCCAACATTTTCCACGCTTATGATTTCAGGAGAATGCAGAATGCTGGCTGCGAGCTCACCTAGATGCTTACGGGTCATGGTGGGTTCATGAGCTACCTGCATCGCTTCAAACTCTCCGAGATTGACAACTGCCCATGCGACGATGAAACTCTTCAAGATGTCCCTCACCTGTTAATGCATTGTACCTTTTTCAGTTTTCAAAGACAACATCTGAAGGTGTGATGCAGAAGCCTAGGTGAAGATCTATGCAATATCCTATCGGTGATAGGTAATAATAAACTCACATGAGAGGTAGTATCATACATGGTTAATACAGTGCAGGCAATTGGTAAAATAAACCAAAGTAAGGAAGAAAATGCCGAACACTTCTCTAGTGGAACGGAAGGCCTGTTGACTACTGCCAACAGGCCGGCTTCTCCTGAAGCGTTTTAAGTGGTTTCCTCTCCACATGAGCAAATGCTGAGAAGTACTTGATTGGCCCACATTAGAATATCCTTCCTGATTCCAACAGTTTAGCTAAAATAATCTTACATGATATCAGAAAAATTTTATTTTTGAAATATAAACCTTTTATATTATAAGCAAGGTAAAAAATGATGCAACTCTGTATTATATAACACTGGAATATAATACTGTCACTGGATTGCCACCTTAAATGTTAGCATGACCTTTTTTTTCAACTGGGAGTTGTGGTATTATTGACCTCGCTTATAATGTACAAGATTTTGGATTTTGTTTCCTGTCTATATATATCTTAGAAGAGGGAATTTCATTTGTGGACCTTTATAGGAACTTTTTAACATTTGTTTAATGAAGATAAAACCACAGAAAACTCATTAAAGAGAAGTCGGACTATTGATAGACGGAAGAAGGCCTTCCGTTTCGATTGAAGATATCACTGCATTTTGTGAACTGTTTTCATTTATTGTCATTGTTACCTATACTATCCTAACCGTAAAAGATACTAGCTCTTGTGATAAGTCATTGTGACTTATTACGGAACGAATGTGCCTTAGATCCTCACCGACGCTTCTGCATCGCGCTTCCAGGTTGTGTCTTTTCACGCTGATAAGAAAACAATGCATCAACAAGTATGGAACATCTTGAAAAGTTTCATCATCACATGGACAGCAGTTGATTTCTGAAAGTTTAAAATGATGCAAGTCACTCATAAACACGCTATAGCCCGTGAGGATTCGCGTGAGTTCGATGCTCATACGCAGTTTTTTTCCTGAAATAAGAGGCATCAAGAATATAAGGAAAAATCTTTTTGTTATCTGTCCCGTGGTTTTGTTCAAATAACTTTTGTTCCGTAGTTGCAGAGTCCGGCTTCTAATTTAACACTAAGCAAAACTAAGAGCAAACTCAGCAAAATAGGACGCCGTCCTTTTTAGCCTAGATTCCCGAGCCCTAATCACCCCATCATTCGATAATACGTAATCGAGATACACTGCATATACTTTTCTAGTGCAGTGCCCTATTAACCATCAAGTGAGAATTAGGGTTTGATGATACATTACAAGCCAGATCCACTCTTTAATCCATGCGCAATCCAACTCCATTATCCAGTCTACTTTCTAATTGTCCCATTGGATAATGGAAGAAGGTTGTACACTTTGATCGAGAAGCAGACCAATCCTCTTTGACCAAAAGTTGTGTTCATTTTCAATTGTTTTTTATTTCATCAGGGTTGACTGTCTAGTAAATCTTATATTCTCTTTTGTGTTATACGAGGACCGTATACTTTTTTGATTCATAAAGAAGTAAAACTTTTACTTAAATTTGTTTTGCAAACATTACATTTTTTTTATACACGTCTAGGGAGTTTGCAGCTTTTAATTTCTTAATTTTATTATAAATGAATATTGTGTGCATCCGATCGATAAAAGCTCATTTAATTCTTATTTGCTTGTTAAAAATTTAGACTAAGCTATTTAACCGACAAAATACGCTTCCAAACAATGCATGTTAAAACGTCTCACGATACTTAAATTAACAATTAACTGAAACGCAATGTTTTGGAGTGAAAACTAAAGCTGTACGGGGAAGTTAAAGCTTTTGTTTGCTTTTATTGAGAAGAAAATATAGGCTTCACTCTGAAAAAATATGAATCATAATATTTTCGAGTAATAAATTATACAAAGAGAGTGGACTCCTTAGTTTTAGAAAATTATATTTATTTCAATGCCTGAAATAAGTTTACTTGAATAGGGAATTGTTAAGTTATAATTTGAATCGTATTTGTAATAGATCTGATAGTGGACTGTCAGTTCCAGGATTCAGAACTAAGTTTGCACAGAGGCACTCTTTACATGTTGGTCCAAGATCCTTCAATTTTCTAACCAAAGAACTACAAAACATTAAATCACTGGTACAGTTTAAAGTAGGTTTGAGGTCTTGGATTAGCATGGAAGGAGCAGATAGACACATTCTTAAAAAAAAAAAATTCAATACATACTGCAAATTAATCATATTTTCGTAATATCAGCATATGTTAATTTGATGTTTTCCTTTATTTTTCTTTTCTTTTCTTTTCGTGGTTATGTTAAACCATATTTACTCGTATGTGCTATAAGCTTTTTACTAGTTAAAAAAGGAATGGCCCACGCTCAAAAGCTGTAGTCTTGGTCGGCATTTTTCCCAATTCATGTTAAAGCTTAATTTTATGATATATTTTTTAAAGTGTATTTTTGTAATTATATTTATATGTAAATAATATATGAATGGAAATATAAACAAATAAAAATTTTAAAAAATACGTTGTAGAAAAACGAAGAGGGAGAGAATTGTTTAATTTTGATGAGCTCTGAAAAATTGGTATTTTAGTTTACAAGCCTAATTATTGTGTCAGTTTTTCATATTTTTTTCCAGGTTTTTTTCCAGACTTCTCTAGCATATCATATTTTGCCATCTAAAACATTGCCAAAACAAGATATGTGTGACATAAAATATTTAGCCGTTTTTAACAGACATAACACATCATATTTTGAAATACATAGAGTAATGGATGACAAAACAAGATATGATTGATTTATCATATTTTACTATATAAAGCAAAAACGCAAAACAAAATGTGTTAGCCTCACGTATTGTTAACAATTTATTACTTAATATCTAAAGATGCTTTGTCATGCCTGTTGAAAGATGACTGAATATGATTTACCGATTTTTAATGCAAATCGACTTATACATTTTTAACCTATCTCAATTTGCCAACGTTAGTAATAGAAAAATAGACATATAAAATAAAATGGCTAATTTTTTCTAACCCTATTATTTTAAGACATACCATATTTTTCATGATTTTTGATCTCATCGAGACAAATTTGGTAATATACTTAGTACTCAAATTGTGTCATATCATACTTAGCCATTTTTCGAATAATTTATATCCTTGTTTTAAATACACAATAAAAATAATGTGCCGACCGGAACGAGGCATTAATAAAGAAGCTTTTGTAGCTTCGAAACTGATTAGTTATCAAATAAACGTTAAATGGTTGACAAGAAAGTGTTTTTATTTTAATTTTTATTGTGTAAAGAATTACCTCAAAGCTATACTTTAAAAGTAAATTTGAGAGAATAAAAACTAAAAAATTTACAAATGTAATATGAAAATTAATGGTTTCATTTCAGCAAAGAGTTTGTTTGATGGAAAATCCATCCATTTATTGTTTATATGCATACAGTAACACTGACTACGCTAGAAACCACATTTGGTGAACATTCGTTATTTGCACACGGAATAATTATGTAAACAGACTTAAAACTTCAGCAATATGTTTGCGCAAAAGGCAGCGTGAAACAAAGTTCCACCTCCCCAAAATAACAGTAATAACAACGGTAATATTGTGACATCCGGGACTATACGTTACACCCGCAGCTATTAGTGAAACGTTGCTTGTACTAAATGGACCTGTCGGGATGAAAAATCGCTTCCCCATTTGACGGTAGAGCGATACCACAATCGCGTGCTGTGATCTGAGGATTTCCTTTCTCCTTTGCACAATCTTCCCGGCGTCTCTCCTCCGCTAAGCCTCCCTCGGACGACCATTTCTCAGCCGTATAGACCGGACGCAATGAGGAAATTTCGCATTTTTATAAAGAAGTATTTTGTATTTAGCTAAGTCAATGGTATTTTTTATCAATATTATGGTTCTGTCCAGTATTTATTTAAGTCAGTATTTAGCTCAAATCTAGCCAAACATATTTTTAACAAAATCATGATTGTGTATCTAGAGTTTTAGAATCACCTTAAATTTTATATTTTTATTAAAAAAAAAAAAATATTTCGATAAGTCAAAAACATATTTAATAATATTATGATTGTGTACAGTATTTATGTCTTATTATATTTATATGTTAAGTGTTGGGTTTGTATATCTGGGTAGGATGTTTACTAGAGATGGAAATATGGACAAGGATATTGAAAGGAGGGTTAGTGCCGGTAACAGAGTTAATGGTGCCTTAAAGTCTGTCGTAACAAATAAGTGTCTATCGCAAGAGGCTAAATGAGCAGTTCATAATGGAGTTCTGGTACCAACCCTAATGTATGGAAGCGAAGCATGGAGTTGGAAAAAAAGGGACGAAAGTAGACTGAATGCTGTTGAAATGCGATCCCTCAGGCGAATGTGCGGAAAAACAATGTATGATAGGTGCCCTAATGTCGAAATTAGAGCAGAATGCAAGGCTGAGTTAAGCATTATCGACAAAATTAAGAAAGGTCTTTTGCGATGGTTCGGTCATGTGGAGCGAATGAATGATGAAAGAACGGCTAAAAAGATTTATGATGCGAATGTGTCTGGTTGTAGAAGTCGAGGAAGACCGAGAAAGACATGGCATAATCAAGTACAACAAATTCTTGAAAGTGGTCATGTGAAAAGTCGGAATAATCGACGTGCGTGCATGAGAAGATGTATGAATGTGAAGGAAGCAAAGGAAGTGTGCCAGGACAGAGTGGTGTGGCGTTCTATCCTCTCTGCCTACCCCTCCGGGGAAATGGCGTGATGGTTAGTTAGTTAGTTGGTTAGTGTTAAGTGTTAAGATCAAAAATTTAGTCAAACATATTTTTAACATTATCATCATTGTAAACGGTAATTGAGTCTGTGTGAATTTTGTATTTTAAAAAAAAAATAGATATTTCGTCGCCTCGGGACAACAAGGTTCCATCTTATAAAACCAAAACTGTTGAGGAAGAGCATTTTAAGAATTTTAGAAAGTTTTTTTTTTTTAATTAAATTATTTTTAAGTAAAAATGATTTATTTAAATGCATGATATTTTAAAAAATAGTATTCTTACATTATAAAATTATTTTCTTTGATAAGCAAGTAATTTGGTTAATTTAACTTTTTTGAAAAATATAGATAGAACTTTGTTGCTTTCAAAAGTAGTGAAATTGGCCAGGTCTACAAAGTTCCAACAAGATAGAACCTTGTTGCTACTAGGAATATAAATTATTTTTTGTACGTAAATAAAACTATGCATGTGCTTTTACATATATTATATTATTATACGTGTTAAGGAACAAAACCATTATAACATATTATTAAGAAATAAAAATATTTTAAAAAACTAACTAAAAATAATAATTATTACTAAGTTTATTAGAATTACTCAAATATTGCCATGCCAGGAACTGTTTCTGACGTGCGTGTACGAGTTTTTTAATGTAGGTATAAAGCCAGCAAAGTGTGTTGGAACAGAGTCTAGTGGCGATCTATCCTACAGGGAGAGTTGTAGCCTTTATTTGCCTAAACAAGGCTGAGTAATACATTCTGTCATCGGCTGGCATCCATTTCATCATAAATTTGATTGATTTTATTTTGTTTTCTTGTAATTTTTTCTTTTTGGTTAATTCTCTTGGAATTGGCAAATCTCTTGGGTACATCACTGAAGACCCATCTCCACTTTGTCTTCTTCTCCGAGGTCTTGGTAAAGATGGAAGTAAATCGGCTGTTATCCACTCACTCATCCCATGACTGGTTTTGTAATATAAATTGAAGAATGATTGAGTGATTTTCATTGACGTTATTTTTGTATAAGGAACGTTTGCATAGTTCAACATTTTTGAGCATGCGGAAAAATCCTTAAAGTCGCCATTATAATTCAGTAGATTGATGATTTTGTATGGTTTTTTTGGATTTACCCTTTTCAAAATCCTCATTAAAGATACAGGAGAGTAAAATTCTGCTGCGGATAAAATATTTTCAATGCAAGAGTGAACACAGTCTACTTCTTGTATTCCAGAGTGCCCCGGAGTTGAATATTTCACTACAATGCTTTCTAAGCTAGGGTTGCTTCTAAGAAAATCTGTTATGGCGTAAGACAGCAAAGAATTCCTATTTTGAGGTACACACGAGTCAGACCATAGTGTAAATACTTTTGAATCTGGATGATCTTCATAAACAGCTTTTAAAATTGTTATGATGGCACTTGCAAGATCATTTCCACTTCTTCCTGAGACAGTTTCATTCCAAACAGAACAATAAACCTGTTTGGTTGTAGAAAAATGTCCGGTCAAATTATAAACATTTAATTTGCTCTGATAAAAAAAAGAGCTGACATCAGCCTTTGGGCAAGTAATTACGTTTTGCAAATCGAAACATAAAACTGGAATTTTAGATTCTCTATCTCTTTTTCTTTCAGCCCTCATGGCGTCCTTCTCCCTCTCATGTTTTCTATATTTTTCATCGAGGTTGGCAGTCATCAAATTTTCTTTTTTGGCAATTTTCCACTCTTCACACATATCGCATCTGTCTTTTTTTGGAATATGAAACCCGTAATTAAATTCTTCATTGAAAATTTTCGAGTACATTGACATTTTTACCGGCATACATCCTTGATCTTTGCATTTTTGCTCGTAAAACTCGAACATTTTACAAATGCTTAAACTGGTTTCCAAATACTGTTTTTTAGTGGTTGATCTGCAATAATGTGAGTTGACTGTAGGAAAGGACTTGATATGATCTCGGACAGACTGTTTTTTATCTTCCTCGACACGTCGATGATTATTGTGTTTTCCTCTTTTATCTTGAAGGGGAGTATTGGTATTGGCGTTTTTTCTGTTATGAACCCCATACACAACTTTTTGAGAAATTTGTAATGTACTTAAATAAAACTGTTTACACACTCTATGAAGTATTCCATTGACACTAAAATGAAATACAAATGAAAACTTTCTGGTATCAGTATTATTTGTGCAGTTTTTTTTTAGGGTACGTTCAGTGGTTCCAATAATAAATAAATATTTTTCATTTTGTGACATTTTGTAATATTCTTTATTGATTTCCTTTTGCTGAGAGATGGACAAAAATCTGCTGCAATTAAACATGCATGAAATAAAGCAGTTTTTCTTATTTACAACACTGCTTTTGGGTTCTACTTGTTTTCCTCGACTTGTTAGGTAGGCTTGACCGGCTTGATGCCTATTTTTGCGAATATTACGTTTCCATTTTGTTGGATTACATAATCTTTTCCTCGTTAAAACTTTTGGTTCGGGTTGCAATTCATCTAGTCTGAAAAAAAACCATTATTAAAATACGACAACTTAACCATTTCTGTTAATTTCCACTCCCATTGTTTTGAAACTTCGGTATAGCGGGAAAAGTCAACTAACTGTATATAAAATCATTTTTGTGTCCACTTTATTATCATAAAAATATGCATTGACTCACCTTGTTTCTGGAACTTGTACATCATTTAAAGTAATCCGAAATTCACCAGTACTTTCATCCAAAATTAAAAAACAATCCTCAGACATTAAATCAAACACGTTAGAATCCGCCATCTTTACAAACTAACTTGCAAGATGTGACTACCGTGATAATCTCATAATATAATTTCTCGCTTACTCTAATGAAAAAGCACTATCTGTTTCATTTTTGCAACCGACACCTACGTGAAACACACTTATGCGTACATGTTCGCTAGTGAAAGAGACAAACAATAGAACGTCCGTCATTACTCACACCTTAGGGATTTTGTCAAGCTTCAAAATGGAACCTTGTTGCTCTGTAGGATTTTAACAATTTGAAGATAGAACTTTTTTTAACTTGAAATATTTTCTGATTTAGGTACAATATTGATATTTCTTGAGTTTAGATAGAACCGGTTTTTTAAGAAGCAAAATATTACATACAAAAGTCATTTTACGAAAAAAGTTAAGATAGAACCTTGTTGTCTTGAGGTGACGATTTAGCTAAGTCAAAAGTATTTTTCACAATAAAATATTGAAATCTTTTCAGGCGTTCCTAGTCAATATGTGGGTGAAATAGTTCGATTATATAGATCTCACCCCCATAAATAAAAGTTTCAGCTCTTTGACTTCACAAACATTAACAGATGAAAGAATCGAAGAAATAAAGATGTTAAAATATTGGCAAAATGGTGAATGTTACATAGTGTGTAAAATGGCCACTTAAACCAGCCAATAACAGGTCATAAGCCTAGACTTCTATATTACCTTTTCTAAAACGTTATTCATCTCTGTTGTAATATTTTAATAATATAATTGTGTAAAGCATTTAAATATTTTAAATACCGTATTTTTGTTTAAAATCAGTAAAATTATTAAGAATAAGTCAAACATATTTTTGACAATTTCATGATTATGAACAGTATTTGAGTCTCTTTAAGTTTTGCATTTACATAAAAAGTATTTAGTATAATTTTAATAAATTTCTCTCCTCTCTCCTCTATGTATGTACCAATGTTTCTAAAATTTAAAATTGTTGCATTTATCGTGCAATATTGGTTTGTAGCATCTAACTGGTATAAAAATAAAAAAGTATTTTCAAGTGTTGCTTAGTAAGTGAAATAATTCAGCAATCTGAATCTCTTAAGGTTTCAGCTCTTTTACACCATAAAAGTCAACAAATAGAAGAGTTGAGAAAACAGATGCTCAAACATAGGTAGAATAATAAATATTACATTAGCCCTGTTAGCCTAGACACATTCCGTATTTCTTTATCAATAATGTTTCATTCTCATGTTTTAAAAATATTATGGTAGTTTACAGAGATTATAAATATTAATTTAGCTAAGCCAAAATAATTTTTACAACGTTATAAGTCTCTAAAGTATTTAACTTTTTTTTTAAGCGACTCTTTGTATACGACTGAAACATTGTAGTTGCAAATGTGAGAAAAATATAAAAACTCTATTGGTATAATACAGCAAGATGAATTTTAAAACTTTTCGCTTCTTTTTATCGAACGTTTATTTTGTTTATGATGATAATAACTGTTTTCGATTTGTAGCTGATTTCCAAAAAATCTGATTTATGTTATTTAACTCTTAAAAACTGTGGTTAATCTCTTTACGCGTGGTGGTATAACATCTTGTTACCACTAGTAAAAGACGGAATATTCTAAAGTTCAGATATTTGAAAAAAATAAACATGGAAACACACTGTTTAATAATTTAATTTTCTATAGTTTATGTAAATAAACATATAATTTAGCCTTGTTATAGCAAAATAAATAACAAAATCACAAATATGCCTTTCATATTACGCGCGTGCGTCCCCCAGCACTGCATCAACCGACTGAAGACTGAATCCGTTTTAGACAACACCCACCGCAGAACAGTCTCTCTGTCTTTCTTCTTATGAATTATATCATCGTGCTCTCTCTTGTATAAGGTATCTGTATAGATGTGTTGCTGATTTAATGGACATCCATTCTTCGCGTAGCAAGGATAAATATTTTTTTTACTTACATCCAGCATAATTTTACAAATTTTACTTTTCAAATCGGGTGTGAAAATGTCAATTTGAAGATTACAAAAAATATGAACTCATCATTAAAAAAATAAGAGAGGCATATTATGTCTTGTGTCCTATGTCAACTAGTGTGACGTCACAGCCACACAAGAGTTAATCCACCTATTGCTGCCAGTTCATTTCGAAACTTTGGGACCTGAACCAAATCCGGAAGAAGACATGAGAGTTGGCTACCGTTGACAAATGGAGCTGGTTTAAAACTTGTTGATAATAAATTTAATAATCCAATGTTTAACCAATCAAATAAGACAAATTAGATTATACCATGTATGTAATAATGATATATCATACATTAAAAATTAAACCAATCACACATTAAAAAAATTGATTAAATATTTAATAAAAAAAATAATAAAAACATTATTTCAAATTAAAAAAACATGCATATAGGGGGTCATGGAAAGAATTCTGCACTGTCACTTCAGCTTAATGGCTAGTAAAACGTCTTTTTTTTTAAATAAAATATTTATTAAACTTTTATATTCGAACTAACACTAAAACTTACACTTTTTATTTAAAAATAATGTTTTTAGATATTTAAATTAAACTCACACTTAAGATAAAACAAAGTAAACTGAAATTACTATTTTGCATTTTGAATGTAAAATAGGTAGTCGGAAATTAACTAAAAACACTATTTTTGCCACTCAATTGAATGAGAATAATCTGGAAGAATATTTTATTAAATTAACCTTGGCACCATAATTCCCCCTCAATTTATAAAAAATTCTTTCATTATAACCTTTCAAACTTAAATTATCCACTTAATGATTTTCAATATCAAAGGATGTAAAACCATACCTAAATCTACCTTAAAGTTTGTCTTAATCGATGTCCTTTTCTCTTTCCCTTCAGATATAATCGAATTTAAATTTTGGGAATTTTTATACGCAATAACACTTAATCTTCTTTCAAAATTTCACCTTTTATTCGTTTTATGCTTTGTTACACTTCATTAATTTATATACTTCCTTTCTGAATCTCATTCGCTATTCTCAATAATGGGATAATATAAATTTAACGAATTTATATTAGGAACCGATTTTTGCTCAAGTATGCACTGGTATCTCTTATTTTGTGACTTCTCTTTTTTTCTCAAATGACTGTTTTCTTTGGAAGGATCAAAAGGCTTTCCATTTGAATTTTAGCATTGACGCCATATCAAACATTACGCATTTTATTTTTTGATTATTTTTTTTCTATTTAGTTTATTTCACATGTTTTTCAATCGTATTTAGTGACAGACAATCCGGTTTTTATAAAATGGTCTATCGTATAAATAATTCAAGTATATTCTTATAAAACTTCACAAAAAAGGCAATAGATGTCGCTTATCATATGTAAAAGCACGCCTGATCTGACGATATATAATATATATATTTATAAGTATATTTTTTATATTTGATTTATTTATACAAATGCTTACATATTATTAAAAAAAAATAATTATAACGTTTCCTAAACTATTTGAGGCCAAGGGCCCTGTATTGAGTTGGGATACAACATAATGGAAAAACATATTACAACAAAGATGAATAACATTTAAGAGAAGGTAATATAGAAGTCTAGGCATCTACAGGGCTTATGACCTGTCAATGGCTGGTTTAAGTGGCCACCTTACACACTGTGTAACATTTACCATTCTGCCTATATTTGAACATCTTTATTCCTTCAATTCTTTCATCTGTTGATATTTGTGAAGTTAAAGAGCTGAAACCTTTATTTATGCGGGTGAGATTCATCCAATTGAACATTTGAATTTACATACTAGGCAACGCCTGAAAATAAATATATATATATATTTTTTCAATTTCTATACTTCTTCATGGACCAGGTAATTTATCAACAATATTTTGAGTTGGTCCAAATTTTTGTAGACAAGAACTGGATTCACTTGGACACTTTTGGTTTGTCAAAATTTTTGTAGACAAGGACTGAATTCAACCCCCTGGGGAGCAGTTAATATTAGCATATTACAACAGAGATGAAGAACATTTTAGAGAAGGTAATATGGAAGTCTAGGCATATACAGGGTTTACGATCTGTCATTGGCTGGTTTAAGTGACCACTTTACTTACTGTGTAAAATTCACCATTCGACCCATCTTTAACTTCACGAACAGCAACAGATGAAATAATTGAAGGAATATAAATGTTCACTCATCACTCCTTTCTGCCTGTCTACAAACATTTGGACAATTTTTAAACATTGTTGACCAAACTGTTTGGTGTAAAAAGAAGTATAAAATTTGAAATATCGTTTTTAGGCGTTGCATAGTATGTAGGTAAAGTAATTTATTTACATGAATCTCACCCGCATAAATAAGGGTTATAGCTCTTTAAATTCACAAACATCAACAAATGAAAGAATTGAAGAAATATAGAAGTCATAATATGGGCAGAATGGTGAATGTTAAACAGTGTGTCAAGTGGCCACTAAAACCAGCCAATTATAGGTCAAATTACCTTCTCTAAAATGTTCTTTGTCGCTGTTGTTATACGTTGATATTCCTAGAATAAGCTTAAATGTATTTATAATTTAAATTAATTTTAATCATTTATATTTGTACACTATACACAGTTGAAACTTACACTTCATCACAACACTAAGTTGGTAACGAAAATTATTTCAAAGAACAAAACATTTTAAATTTTGGGAAGAACCAGAAGATTTGTTCATATGGGTTCATGCAAAATCGCCTACAATACACATTAACCACCGCAGTTATCCTATAAAACCAAGAAAATTCAAACAAATTACAAAACAAAGCTACAAGAATAATCCTGAGAAAAAATTACATAAATTACAAGAGTAAAGTCGATGTTAAATGAATTTAACCGATTACAGTACAATGATGTTCGTTCACAAAATCAGTTATTGTAATAAAAACACAAATATTAACACCCCATAACGATATAATACTCGCATATACCTTCCTATAATGGATTAGACCAAGATTTTATTTCAAGACATTTTGGGTCAAACATTACTCTACTTTGACATAAATGTCTAAAACACTAAACGAAAAAGGGCAAAGTTTAAAAGTTTCTCATATCAGATTAGAGCGAATGTGTAATCCTCCCCTTTACTCTTATCCTCATAGTAATTTCAGCTTAACGGGCTATAGAGAGATTTTCGGGATTTTGAAGTACCGATAAATTCCAGAGGAGATTCGACCTTTAATGCAATGCAATCTGTTACTAGAAATGGTGTCGATGTGTGCTAGAGACAAT
The DNA here is from genome assembly GCF_059751315.1 of Micrasema longulum. Lineage (NCBI taxonomy): Eukaryota > Metazoa > Arthropoda > Insecta > Trichoptera > Brachycentridae > Micrasema > Micrasema longulum. Next base: position 47,251 of record NW_028277556.1, read on the forward strand.
AGAAAAACTGCTCATTCTTATCCGCAAAAATATGGCACTTGAAGATCTGTTTCTCCGAGGTTTCAAACAAACAAAACCATCGCGCTGTTTGGTCGTAGAGGCAGAGGGGATTAAACGGCACATCACTCTGTATTAAAATTATACCGACCTTGTTTCCTCTACATCAATACATCTTTTTTTGTACGCATCCCAATAAAATGTTAATATTTTTATCTTGTCTGCCTTTCAGCATTTTATGAAATTTGCGCATGTCATAATTTTCCCTATCTTTCGTGTTTTCTGCATTCATCTATTGTTGAAGAAAGACTATTAAAGAATTCATATAATCTAATTTTAAATCACTCTTTAGAGAGAAAATCTAACATGTCTTCAAATATTTTTGCAAACTAATTCATTGTCGATAAAACTATCTGGTATAAGAAGTATAAAAATTGAAAAAAATATTTCAGGCAATAGGGGGTGAAATGGTTCAGACGGATAAATCTCACGCACATGATATACGATTCAGTTCTTTCACTTCACAAAAGTCAACAAATGAAAGAGTTGAGGAAATGTGGATGTTCAAACATAGGCAGAATGGTGAATATTGCCCATAGTGTAAAGTGGTCACTTAAACCAGACTACTTTAATTGATTTTTTATTTATTTTACATAAAACTTTGCGGGGCATAACCCGTGTCGAAGCATTCATTTATGTTATTTTCATATTATATTCTAGTATACAAAAAATATATCAAAATAAATAAGAAGGTGATTAAAAATAACACTAAATAGATTTAAATATAAATTATAAATAGCAGACAAGCAACAATAATTCCGAGACCAAATATACTACTGTTTTGGTGAGGTGACCATCTCAAGGCAGTTCTCGGGACCCGAATCCAGAAGATATTTTTCAACAAATAATTTATGTATGAATGTGTCAAAATGCTCAAACATTGTTAAATCAATTACCTGGTAAAAGAAGAAGTATAAAAATTGGAAAATTGTTTTCAGGCGTTGTCTAGTAGGGGATTTGGTTCAGCCGGATGAATCTCACCCACGTGATAAAGATTTCAGCTCTTTTGCTCCACAAAAGTCAACAGATGGAAAAGTTGAGGAAATTTGGATGTTTAAACATGGTCAGAATGGTAAATGTTACACAGTGTGTAGAATAGCCACTTAAACCAGCCAATGACAGGTCATAAGCCCTGTAACTACCTAGATATTCATGTTCCCTTCTCAATTATGTTTTCCCTCTGTTGCAATTAATTTAAGCATGAATAACTCATTAGGGAGGAAATCCAGCCAGTCTGAAAGCATTTGGACATACTCAAACATTGTTGTTTCATCTTCTTCTTCTTGCGGTGCATTATCAGGTTTCCCTGCGTTGGCAATCACAACAGCAAAAGTGTCTTGGTCCTACGCTACTTCGAGGCCAGGACAACTGCTTGTTGGGTGTACTCGCCAAAGTGAATCCTGGAAAAAGATGAGCATAGTGGTATACCGTTGCCTTCTCGGGTGGATTTTCCTGTCAGGGTTACCTTTGCTTAGCTGGTGGGTTCTGATTTGGTGGGGCCAGAAACTCGTCTTTCATCCTATAGTTATCTTCTGTGATCACACCGTTATGAATGTAATCCCTTTGCCCGGGGTTCGCGACGTTGGCGCTTACGAGTCGGGTTAGTCAATAGTGTTGCCGGTGAAATGCGACTGGGCATTCGCAATTGATAGAATCACACCGTCCAGCAAGACGTGACTCACTGCGACCCTACTGATGGTTTGAACCCAAGATTTTTTCATAGATTGAACCTCTTGTTTCATAGATTGTATTATATTGACTCCCACCATTTTTATGTCTGTCAACGAGAAGTGCCCTAGCGTACAGTTGCCTGACGTCCAGAACACCTATTCTTTCAAACACCTCCGTTGTGGGTGTTCTGATAGGGACGCCGATTATCGCCTTGAGTCCATACGTTGAATGAGTACAAATTTTTAACCAATGATAGGTCTGAGAATTTATTGAGGATAGTAATCTAAATTTTATGCTATCCCATTGAATCATTTCTAAATTTACTGTATGTGCATATATATTATGTATGTTTGTGTGTATATATATATATGTATATATATGTGTGTATATATGTATGTATGAGTATATGTATGTATGTAGTATGTATGCAAGTATGTGTATATATTCATCATCGCATCTTTCCCTTTCCGCACCTAATGGTGCATAGGGCACTGCATTGGTACACCAATTGCAGCGTATCTTGATAATTTTTTGTTACATGAAGGTTAGATGATCAGTCTTACGCTTTAGGTACCAGTCCAGGGACTTAATATTCTAGTGTGAAAACACCCTTTTGAATAAATATATCACATTAACCATGTCGGGAATCGAACCCAAGACCTCTTGCATGGCAGGCTTACACCATGAGGCCGACACGTGTATATATTTATATATTTAATTTTATTTTTACATTAACTGTAACTGTACTTTTTTTTTTCTTTTTTTCTCTTTTGGGCTATAAATGTTTTTCTATTTCTTCAATATTATTTTTATTTACAGGAAACATATTCGAAAACCATATTTGTCGCAACAAATCGGTTTCCGAATATGTTTCCGAATCTGAGAACAGGCATTTGCCCATATAGGAACCGATTGCAACATTAAGCATACTAATATTTCTGGCTTGCCGACCCTTCATATTCAGTATATGAACTACTCCTGGTACAAGCAGAATTTTCCATAGTTTTTTTGTGCCATTTTTGTAACAATGTATAGATAAACTAATAAATAAATTAAATAACCCTTATAAATATCTAGACTTCCATATTTCCTTCTCGAAAATGCTTTTTTTCTCTCTAATACAACAAATTTTGGTTTTGAATGTTAATTAGGTAAAACTGTTATAACCGGTATGATTAATTTTGTGGCTTAGATCTATGAGTAAAAGGGTCAATGTCGTAAGTCGTAATTACACCGGAGAGTACTTTTTCATTTTGTGGCGTTGTAATAAACTGTTCGACTTGTTTGATAACGAATATATATTTAAAAAAACGTCATCAAATGTTTACGTATATATATATAAAAATATATATGTACATAAAATAATTAAATACCTTTATACTATGTGTATGTTTTTACATTTACATTATGCCCCTACAAAATGTAGGTAGGAAAACTATTTTAATCTGACATTGGTTCTTATAGATACAAGCCACAGAATTATTAATTAAATATTTTTGGGTTGTAAAAATGAATTAAGCTTCCGTTTGAAAAAAAAAGTTCAAACTTTAAAAAAAATATTCGTTTCTGTTGTGCTCACATATAATTGAGAAACAATATCCGAACTTTACGTAATGTCATTATTATAGTAATAATAAAAAAATAAGGGCATTTTAAGAAAAAAATCACATTTACACGTCAAACATAATATTAATAAAAAAATATTTATATACAATCCCTAATAGTTGAGTACAATGTGCTATGTATTTAACCTTTTCTTTTCGTTGCATCTATATATGTAGGTAAATCCATACTTAGGTAGATGCAAGTTGTATTTGTATGGTGTGGCAATGGTAGGGTATCGCATCCACAGGCAGCACAGCAAGAAGCGACAGCAAGGTGATCCACGGTCACTCGCTCAAATATTTTTATATTCATCCGAATTTGAGTGGACCACCCTGTTAAAACCTCATGCTATACCTCCCATAAGTAGATTGTCACATATACGTATTTGCAGTAAACAAAATAACCATAAATAATACAATATGTTTCAAGGGCATTGTGCCTTGTCCAAGAGCCACATCGCCTCAGCTCTTGAAAAGCTCTGTGTTGGTTTTATGTCTGTAATTGATGAAGGAAGTTTATTATTTAGTTTTGTTCCAATGCAGTACTGGTAGCGCAGCACGGTGGTTCCGCGTCCATAGAGGGGCGGTCAAAGCCTTTTGCTGTTGTAATAAATATTCAAAGCTCTGTATTGAGAAAAATACTTTTTCATAAGAATGACTAATTTCAGAAAAAAACAACTCATTTTAATTGAAATATATAGTTTATTAGTTAAATAAAATAGGAAAAAAATGTAAAACAATGATGGTTAGTATGAACATATCAAAATTTTATAATTTCTTTACATCGATTTATTTAGTAGGTACACAAAAATTACATTTCGACAAAAAAATAAATAGTGAAAGAGTACAAATATAAAACTAAACGTACGAAAAAGTAACGTTTTATTAAAAACCTAGTGTGTGTGTTGTCATTTTACATAAATAAAAATTTCAGCACTTAATATTTACAAAAATCTATATTTTCAAAAAAAAAATATTAAAAACTATTAGATGCACTTTAAAAAGAAATTAAACACATAACAATTCTAATGCCTCTTTTGACAAAATAGCCTTCTTCTAACTAGGCAAATTCCTAAGGTTTGAAATTAAGGAATCTGAAGTAAGAAGAAGTCTTTGTAAGAGATCGGTATTAGATAAAGTTCGTGACATTTTTTGTGTGTTATCACGCCTATAAAGCTTAATATTTTTGTTGCCTGATTCCGCTGCTTCCTCAGATAACTCTCAAATAGACAATAACGCATGCTCAATCATTTCAGACCTATGAATAGATATTTTATGGACAGAAGATGGCAAGTAGTACTATGGATGTTCCTGAACTAGTTGTTGAGCAGTTTGCAACGTGTAATCCCTTTACTTAACTTTATTTATATTATATCCTGATGACAAATATTGTAGCAAATGGCAACACCTCTCTATCAGATTCTTATTAAAGCCGTAATTATATAACAAATCAGAGCACTTAATACTTTCTAAAACTTTCTTTTGAGATTCAAGTAAACGGTTTGTGGTGTGATCTAACAAAGATTTAAATTCTATTTTGGCAGACGATTCTGTGATTTTTTCTAGAATGAATAGTACCGCTTTTTTGCATTTAATACATTTTTGTAAGATGGAAGATTATCAGCAGCTCTTTAAAAATGCACAAATTGTTTTATTTATAAATACTGATGTTTAGTTAATTTTGCTTCTACAATGAAAGATACTACTTCGTCAGTACTGACTTGTAAAAAAGATGTATTAGATTGATCGGAGTACTTTAATAAAGTATTTACGGCAAAATTGTCTACCTTTGATATAATTGCCAACCTTCTACGTTTTGGTCGTTTGCTACAGTCCACGAAATTTTTCCCGTGTCAATCATTTAAAAACGGCATTTTTTGTGGCTGCTCCTGGACTTCTCTGTACGTTGCGTGGATCTTAAAAGGTCGCACTCTTATGTCACATTCAAACAATCAGAATATTTACAGACCATTTTTGGTTTTGAACGGGCACATTGCATCCAATACTTAAATTTTTTTTTGTATATGTAATCAATGGAATTTTTCACATCAATGACTTATTTTGTGAAATATAGAACAGTTAACGAGGTGACTAATAAGCGCATTGATTACAGTAATTAGCATTTTCTTGGATGAATTCACTTTCGATGCTGAAATACAAATAAACCCTTTAGAAATCTTAGGTTGTTTTTATATTTTCAGTAAATTTGGGTTTTAGTCACTAATTACCTGCAGTGAAACATCAAAATTTGAACATGAATATTGGAATGCTGGAACCTACGGCGGGACCACCGTGCGCTGGGCCGATATGGTCCTTAGTTTGAGAACAATGAGAGATTTGTTTATGTTAGCTCTAGTGTGGTGAAAATGGTCTGTATATTTCTGCGTGTGTATTATTTTGTGTATAAATGCAAGTTTACTTTTACTAAACAGTTGATAAGTTGAAAAGACAGGAAATTCAGAAAAAAGTAAACGTAATGGATTACGATGGGGTTTTTTTTATTGATTACTCTAATTATCGCTTTTTTTATTTATTGATGAGTTCTAGGTAATGCCATGTCCCACGTATTGTCGTTTGTTTGTTAACCATAATAAGTCAAATAAATATTCTTATCTTCTAATTTTTTTTAACTTTCTATTCACTCTTCACTCACAATCATGGTGGCACCTCTGTCATAACTGTGACAAAATTGAATATTAAAAAAAAATAATTAAAAAACAATTCCAAATGTGGAACAAAAGTGTAAGATTCATAATTTTGTCCAAGTTTTGACACTCATTTATGTCCATTGATCGATGACAAACGTACAATAATTTCACCTGAAGTATTGAGCAACGACCGCTGAAGCAAATATTCATTTTTATATTAAATACAATCCTTTTTTTTCTGCAAGACTAACAGTATTGAGCATAAAACGTCCATCTACATAAGAGCAACGTCCCACAGTACATTCACGTCATACACACATGAATATCAAAGGAACGTGGACTATAAAAGGTCACAGGGCGCGGTAACGCACAGTTAGCCCAAGCAGTCAGGCCAGAGAATCAGCCCAACCAAACCAGCTCAACGCAGTTACTCAGCAGGTAGTCCAAGTGAAATGTCTTCAGCTCATCATCGCCATTACTCTCGTGTTCCATAAAAGTTATATTTATTTTTTATTCGCAATATAATAAATACACGATTGAACGCCAAATATTTATGTTAGTCTCCAACTGGGTTAGGTTACTTTCCAACCCTCAACCGCCGAAATCCGACATTTATCTTTCATGCATCAAAAAATTCACTTCCTCCAAAAAAATATTGTTACTTTTAATATTGTTGAAATCATTTAAAAACGTTTGCAAAAATACCAAAATGAATAATATTACACAATACATTACGCTCATAAAAACACAAAACCTGGGTTTCATTACGGAAGTGCGTTGAACAGCAAAACAGAACATTATTGTAATTTTATGGGTATAACCACACAGGGAAATTGCAAATGTTTATTCAATCAATTGGACAATTTTGTTTTAGATTCACAATTAATTGAATAAATTACAATTAAGCTAAAATAAAGCCAAATTCAATAAATTGTGAATATACTTATGACAACCGAGATACATACGAGTACAGAACATTTTATGGAACAAAATATACTCGTAGAAATCTGGACATTTACAGGACTTTTAACCTGTCATTGGCTGATTTAATTGGTGACTTTAGATTAGGTTTTGAGTATTTTTTATACAGAAATATAAAAATTTGTAGCAGGTTTAACAAAAAACTCACCTAATTCTTATAATTTTAATGTTAGACTCAACTAGCGCGGAGCTTGAGAATTTTTCTAAATTAAAATTGAAACGCTTTGTTTTAAACCACTTATCTTAATAAATATAATTCCTCTGTACGTGTGATGTCATTGTACTCCTCCTAAACGGCTTAACCGATTTACGTGCAGTTTTCAGAGAAACATAGATCTTTACGCTGTGTGTGTTCGTAGGTATTAAAACCGTCAATCTAATATGTAAAAAATAAGTTAGGAGCATAAATGATTAATTCATCAATCTACCAGGGTTGCATTTGAGGAGAACGCATTAGCAAAAATGGAAAAATTTTGTTTTTTTGTGTATAAAAAAAGTTTGTTTTTGAATATTTACAAAAAACATTTGTTTTTTGTGGATCTCAATCAGATTCTTTCCTTAAATTCTTCTACCCATTTGTTTCTTTTTATTGGATTTTTGGTAACACTAAAATAATATTTAATTCAATACATTTTTTAAAATCGTATTCCTACATAAGTACACTACTTTGTTGGTGAGACGACCGGAGTTTGACGTTTGCAAAATGAATGCCATATTTGAAAAAATATTTATTTGATGTTTTGGAATTCAATCATAAACAAGTACCTAGGTACCTACTTAAATGAAACATTTTAATATTATCAATTTTAAGTTTTGAAATTACATGACAAACAAGTAATTAGGTACCTTCTTATCAATGAAAAGTATTTTTTCAAGCTAATAGCAGGGAAACCAACGTTCGGGCAGGACAACGTCTGACGGGTCCGCTAGTTATTTATATACTCGTAATTATCTACGGATTTTGAAGTAACACGTGCAGGGTTATTTTAAAATTAATGCAATCTTATTTAATAATTTTAACAGTGTCTACATAAATAAAATACTGGTAAACGTAGTTTTACGCCGGTTCGATTTACGCCGAATAACAACTACGCCACAGCGTAATTGTTATTACGGCGCGCCGCCGCCGGTTGGTGCCGGCTTGGGATTTCCCAGTTCGGCCGACACCAGACGACAGTAGTAAGACATTTTAAAACAACAACAACAAACCGTCACGCCGTTTCCCCTTAGGGGTAGGCAGAGAGGATAGAACGCCATAACACTCTATCTTGGCATACAGACCTCGCTTCCTCTACATTCATACATCTTCTTATGCACGCACGCCGATTATTCCTACTTTTGACATGTCCATCTTCAAGTATTTGATGGACTTGATCGTGCCATGTCTTTCTCGGTCTTCCTCGTTTTCTGCATCCATCAACATTTGCATCGTAGATGCTTTTAGTCGTACTTTCGCTGTCCATTCGCTCTACATGTCCAAACCAACGCAGCACCCCTTTCTTGATTCTGTCAATAACGCATGTCTCAGCCTTACACACTTCACGGATCTCGACATTTGTGCACCTATCATACATCGTTTTACCACACATTCGCCCGAGGGATCGCATTTCGACAGCATTCAACCTACTTTCATCATTATTTTTCCAATTCCATACTTCGCTCCCATACATCAGAGTTGGAACTAGAACTCCGTTGTGAACTGCTAGTTTAGCCTCCTGCGATAAACATTTGTTTGCCAAAGTAGATTTTAGTGCACCGTTCACCCTGTTCCCGGCACTCACCCTCCTTTCAATATCTTTATCGGCCTTTCCGTCCCTAGTAAACATACTTCCCAGGTACACAAATTCTTCTACCTGATTTAGAATATCTCCGTTCACGCTGATCTCACATTTAGTTATATTTTCATCCCTTTCAAAAACCATCACTTTCGATTTATCAACATTCATAAGAAAATCGCTTTTCTTGCATACCTTGTAAACTTTTGTTACCAAGAATTGAAGGTCTTCTTTGCTGCTAGCAAGAAGCACGGCATCATCCGCATACATATGTAAGACAGTTAACAGTTATACCATTCATTTTTGCTCCCATTCTTAAATCTTTCAGTTCTTTCATACAGTTATCGATGTATATGTTGAACAACCATTGTGACATTACACATCCCTGTTCGACTCCTTTCGGAATATTAAACCACGATGTGAATGACCCATTCACCTTCACACATGCTGTGCTGTCCTTATACAGTGACGCAATAGCCCTTGTCAGGTTACCATTTACTCCATACTCCGATAAAACCTTCCACAATTTCTCTCTGTCAACTGTATCAAATGCCTTTTGCAGATCGACAAATGCGCAGAAAAGTTTCTGATGTTTAGCCAGGAACTTTTCTGTCATATTTCGCAGAGCAAATATTTGATCCATACATCCTCTTCCATTCATAAATCCACTTTGTATATCCCAAACTCTATCTTTAGTCACTTTTCCTACTCTCTCAATCAGTATTCTGCCATAAATCTTTCCAACAGCGCTCAAAAGGCTGATAGCTCTATAGTTTCCGCAGTCCACCCTAGAGCCTTTTCCCTTGTATACAGGCATAACAACAGCTCTCCTCCAATTAGGGGGGTGTTTGGGAGACATTTTAAAAGGAATAAAAAATCTTAGGTCTGTTTAGGATGGCGTTTGGCATAAACTTGGAAACTCCCTGGATCTATACAAGGTGCAAGTGTAGAAGAGGTAGATAACATTGACATAAACGACATTATCTTATAACGAAAATCCTGAAGAAGAAGAGGAGGGTGAGAAAGGAAATGTTGGAAAAATCCTAAAATCGGCTGACCTTATTCGTACTTTTTCTTCTATAAAAAGGTTAACAGATGAGCTCTGTGAGATAGATGGGGATTTCAATCGAAGCGCAAATGTTAAAGGAAGCGTCACAGCTGTCGTTCGACCGTATGCCATGATTCTGCAAGAAAGAAAGCAACAATTAAAGCAAATGAAATTGAATGCTTTTTTCGAAAAAGTGTGAGAATTTAATTTCGTACTGACGAACTGGTGAGTTATACCCGTATGCAGAGACAAACCTTAAGGTGAGGAAAGTACATTCTTTTGTCTTCACATTTGGGTTATTCTCTGCATTTGAAATTAGAATGTACTTTCCTCACCTTAAGTTTTGTCTCTGCATACGGGTATTAGTATTGATAATGAAAAATGCTCAAGAGATTATTATTTACTTTTTGACAAATTTAAACTGTATTTATTAAAAACATTTATAAATTGTTGTATTTGTTGGGGAGGAGCTGCCAAGACTATTCTTGATCCCTTGGTTAAGGTACATAAATCAATATTGAGGATAATATTGCGAAAACCGTACAATCATCCGAGTGAAGGCCTTTTCAAATCCTTAGACGTCCTTGGCTTAAGGCAAATCTACATAAGGAAAGTAATACTTGATATCCACAAAAATAGGAGCACTCAGGTGACTGTGAGTCACGCGCACTCAACCAGGAGTACAGTAAGAAACGATTTGGTGATTCCAATAGCACGTACAGCGGTATTCCAAAAATCATTTCTATATAACGGACCTAAACTATACAACCTGATACCGTCATTTTGGAAATCTGATAAACCATCAGTTTTGAAAAGAAATTAAAAAATTTGGTTGACAGACATTGGAAGTAAGGAATCGGAGAATTTATTGAAGATAGTAATCTAAATATTATGCTATCCCATTGAATCATATATAAATTTATTTTATTTTATGTATTTTCGCATGTGCATATATATTGTGTATGAATGTGTGTATATATATGTATTTATATGTGTGTATATATGTTTGTATGTGTATATGTATGTACGAAGTATGTATGCTTTATATTTATGTATTTAATTGTATTTCTACATTTAATGTAAACTTTTTTTTTTTTTTTCTTCTCTTTTCTTCTCTTTTGTTTTTGTTTTATTTCTTCAATATTGTTTTTTATTTATAGGAAAAATATTCGTAAACCATATTTGCCGCAACAAATCGGTTTCTAAGAACAGGCATTTGCCCATATAGGAACCGATTGCAACATTAGGCGTATTAATATTTCTGGCTTGCCGACCCTTCATATACTGAGCCTACTCCTAGTACTAGCAGAATTTGCCAGGGTGTTTTTTGTGCCATTTTTTAACATTGGATGTATAAACTAAAAAATGAAAAAATTAAATTATTTTAATTATATATTCAATAACATATAAAATTGTTCTTAAAATTTAGACACGAAACCTAACCTTTTATCTTCCATTATATTTGTGTTCGTTTTACACCGATTTTTTTTACGCCGGTGTCTCTCGGAACAGGCGTAAAACTATGTTAACCTATACCACACCTCTTAACACAAACAAAATGACTGGATTTATTACCTATAAGTGTTGTAAAATTTATTTAGACACTGAAATTGTAAAACAGGAATATAATCATTTCAGAACAGAAAGGCACTTGTAGCTTCGAAACCGGTCTGTAATTAAATAAATAATAATTGGTTAAAAACAAAAAGTTTTTATTTTAACCTAAATTAAATAATGGATAGCGACAAAATTATCGCTTCTAATCCAAGAACTAATATTTCACGTCAACCCTGCTAAAATTGACGCCACGACCTTAAGAATGATAGGCACATGCGCTTACCACTACAGTATGAGACCAATTTATCTTCACTCGATTTCTTTTTTAAAGATTTTTATCTAGGAGCAGCCATCGAAAGATCCTTGGACGGTCTTTTATTGGCTTATTTATCTACTGTTATTAAAATGCTGAAAATAATTTATACAAGATAGCCGGAGAAATGACGTTTGGACATCCTTCGGAGGAAAAATTTAGGTGCCTCATGTTGAGGGGTATCCGAATCACCCCAGTGTATGTTCCGCGATATTGCATGGTTTTCGAGTTATGATGTTTTTAATGGGTTTTTGAAAATTTTCGACCGGATCGGATTTTTTTTTTTAAATTTGTGTATCGGGATTTTTTTGTATCTCATTTGATTTGAATTGTATTTTCACGCATAAAAAAATCAGCTTCGTAACATTTAAAAAATCTACAAAAATTTTGACATAAAACTTATAATTTACGTTCGAGTGAGTCAGACTTGAATTCTCAACTATAAATTAAAAATTTAAAAATGAAATTTCTTTGTTTTTAGATAACTTTAAAAACTGCGCTAGACTCTAAGCTTTCATAATAGTACAAACAAAGTATGACGTAAATGGCTATTATATAATATTTTTTTATCAGGTTTTATAGTCCTAGAGAAATCGTTGGCATTTTTAATATTTTTTCCGTTCTTTCAATTTGCATTCTCTATACATGCTCAACGCAATAATATTTTTAATTTACAGTATGAAATGGTTCTTCGAAAAATTTTTAAATATGCGATTCTATACTTTTAGCCTTGGACCTGTGTTCGGAGTTCAAAGTAACGTCTCCAGTTCGTCGTCGGCGCATGATGAAATTTGAGTATTAACTTGAGTAGTAATATTATTAATGGGCACCTAGCATCTTAAATTTCATTTGCAAGTGTTTTTTTTTTTTATATTACATGTGTAAGCTTGTGTTTCTGTTAGTGTTTTTATATCTTGGTAAAATACTCGAATATACGTGTATGTTCAGATAACTCTAACTATTGGAACAAAACACGTTTTTACTGAGGTTTATAATGCACATAAAATTATACATTTATACAAAGTTTCTTTGACTATCTCCTAGAATTATTAATATCGTTTTAAGCCAATCAAATATATATCTTTGCCTCCTGTGATAAATGATACAAATAAAAAATCTTTATAGGAGAAAAAAAAACAAGATTCAAAAAATTCTGCATTACAATTTTAATGGTAAATATTATAATTTTTAAAAAAATCATGAAAAACCTTTAAGTTGTACCTTTTTTATTTCCAATATGTGTTTAAATAACGTGATAAATGATACAAGTACAGTTAAATTATGTTACACCAATAATTTGTCTTTGTGTAAGATGTTGAAAAAAGAGTGAATGCGGGCAACAAAATGAACGGAGCACTAAGCACAGTAATTTCTAATAAAAATATGTCAATCGAAGCTAAACTGGCAGTGCACAACAGAGTTTTAGTCCCAACACTTATGTATGGAAGTGAAACATGGAACTGGCAGAGAAAGGATGAAAACCGAGTGAACGCAGTTGAAATGCGATCTCTTAGACGAATGTGTGGGAAATCAATGTATGACGGGGTTACAAATGATGAAATCAGGCGAGAGTGTAAATCTGAGTCAAGTATAATTGATAATATTAAGAAAGGGTCTTTGAAATGGTTTGGTCACGTAGAACGAATGGACGACGAAAGAATGGTAAAACAAGTATATATGGCGAAAATGAACGGCAACGTGAGACGAAGACAACCAAGGAAGACGTGGCGTGATCAGATAAACCAAAAACTGCAGAACCGAAGGGCACATATGACAAGATGTATGAATGTGGAAGAAGCTAGGAATGTATGCCAGGATAGACGTGTGTGGCGGTCCTTCTCTCTGCTAACCCCTACGGAGAAATAGAAAACATCAACAGATGAAAGAATTGAAGGAATATAGATTTTTAAATTAGGGCAGAATGGTGAATGTTACACAGTGTGTAAAGTTGCCACTTAAACCAGCCATTGACAGGTTATAAGCCCTGTATATGCCTAGACTTCTATATTACCTTATTTTAAATGCCCTTCATCTCTGTTGTAATATGTTAATATAAACAGCCCCCCAGGGAGTCGAATCCAGTCCTTGTCTACAGAAATTTAGACAAACTAAAAATATAGTTTAAAAATACAATTTAAAAAAACATAATCGCGAAAAAAAATTGGAACTCCCTAGGACTCGAACGCCCCATCCGCGCAGCTATTTCGTGTTTTGGGCTATGCGCCGTAAAAGTCATTAATAAAACTAAATAATTCATTAGCGTACCGGTGCATTTTTGTTTAAGTCTGAATATTATAACTTGTCTTGAAATAAAACACTATTTTCAATAAATGAGATAAAAACTAAATAATTAAAAAAATCCTTACCGAGTACGATAGTTCACCAAACAAAACATAAATTACGTTTTAAGAATCATTGTTTCATCGACTTTTATATCACATTACTATTCACAAAACGACATAAGTTTTACATTTTATAATTCTTCATATATATTTATTTTTAACACTATACACTACTAACGTTTTTATCATAACTCAAACTTAATTTTAAAAGTTTAAATGGATACTGAAGAATAATCTACAATATTCAACTGTCAGCGTATGCACAAAAACAAATTACAATTAAAAAACAATTAGCAAATCTTTGTTTTTTAAAACCCACTTAAGGATTTATACTATATTATGGATTAAAATATCAATTCTTTTCGATTAAAATATCAAAATATTAATTTATTTTAAAGCAAATATACCTTTAAACCACCGAAACATAAGTATGATCAATTACTTACTTATTATTGTTACTTCCGTGTGAAGACATACAAAATATATTCGTTATCTCTTTCTCACACATAACGAGTGCGTATATTGTCACTGCCCTTAGACTGTCGTAAGTCAAATTGATGTATTTTAAAGAATACGCCCTTATGAAAAAGTATTGAAATACTAAATAACATTAATGAAAGCTGCAAGATTTTACTGTAGTCGCAAGTGTAATTTTTCGAACAAGATTCTAAAATTTTAGGCTTAAGGACGTATTTGAATTTGTGTTTTTAAGTCAGCAGAGTAATCTCGTGTAATCCGGTAGTAATAATTTTGGCCAATAAAGGCGCTAGTGGTCGCTGTATGGAATAAAGGAATATGATATAAATCTACTTGCCCAAGAAAAGTAATATATTTTTTGGGTGATGTGTCCTAATAATACCGTAACATAAAACATTACTTTCGATGTCAAGAAATATGGTAAGCTGCAAGTAATCGATTATAAGGAGCATTTGCTCCTGGTTTTAACATAGTTGTAACAAAGAAATAAAAAAATAAAAAAATAAAAATCCTAATAAGTCTTAGGAGTTAGATGAACCTAGAAATTACTCATTATCATCGCCATTATCCGGAAGAGTGTCTTTAACATCATTCTTGCAGCTCAGACTTTTGTAAAACTCATTAGCGCTCTCATGAATAAAGCACAGCAAATCTAATAGATCCTTCTTTTTTTCGTTTAAAATAATAGTTTTGGGGTGATAGTCTTTCGATACCGTATTTATTGTAATCATATCGTAAGCTTTACCTCGTTTAGAACAATACATTGTCATGTACTCAATAGATTTGTTTTCTTTGCTATACAAAAGAGATCGAACTTCGCACCACAGAAACTTTTCATTGACTGATTTAGATTCTAATTTGTTGGTACATGTTGAATTGTACCCTAATCATTATTGAGAAAAATCGGTTTAATGTGATATAACGCTTAATATATCAATATTCACGTTAAATAAAATTAAAAATTATATGTGAAAATTAATATAACCGCTTTTAAACCACGAAGCAAGAAAAACAATGTGTGGAGCAATTACTTAAAGGGGTGACAACTTGATATATATCTAAATTCGAGATTTTTTTGCCAAAATCCTTGCTGTTATATCACTTTGCACCAAACTATTTCTGAAACTATAGCAGATAGCAGAACGTGAGTTAAACCAAGTGCCCTTTTTTATCATTTCTATGTAAAAATTACAAAAAGGGTAACACTTAACTTATATCTCTTATCACAGGAGGCACAGATATATTATAACAGCAATCAATCAATAGAAACCATAATAAAAGTAGAAGACATAGTGAAAAATATAGTAAAAGTGTAATAAAAAACATAGTAAAAAACACATTTGAAAATCCAGTAAAATACGTTGTAAAAACAAAAAACATAGTGAGAAACATAGTAAAAGACAGCCAAATAAATATACATGTATAGAAATGAACATATTCAAAACAAAAACAAACAAAATACGCAGTAAAATAAAATGAAAAACATAATAAAAAGCAATTTAAAAAATATCATTAAAAAAAAAAAAGTATGTAAGTTTCTACAAAAAAACATACCAAACATTTACAATTGAACATAGTTATGCAGAAAGCAGCCAGTCATAGAAAAGGGAATCTCAGATAAAAGCACCTTGGTGAAAAAAGTATATTATCAAATCTACACAACACTTGGAATGTTTTTGACTTTGACGAATGGTAAAAAAGGAATACCATAGTTTTTTTTATATTAAAAACAAGAATCTTACTTGACCAGTTTGAATGATTTTTAAAGTACCGTCAGATTTTTCTAGTGCTGTGGACGTTTTTTGCGAATTAAGAAATGTTGTTTATGTGATCGACACCATTTTCAGAAAGTGATTATTAAAATATTATGTATGAAAGCGGTATGGCTGTTTTTAGCAGAACATAGAATCGAACATACTGCACCCGATAACATCAGTATAGAATGTTTTCGAAATTGTGGACTGGCTGCTTATTGCTTAACTATGTTCAATAATATTTTTAACAAACACTTTTGGAGTATGTTAAAATAACTCAAACAGGAATAATATAAGTTTATTGCATTTCTTTTGCAGGCGCTATCGAGATATACTTAAATAACTGTAGATGAATTAATATTATTTGCTTATTGTTTATAGTTTACACAGTCTTATGGTCTTGCCCCTTTCCCCCTCTCTATGATTACCGAATGGATCTTCTTGCTACTATCTGTAGCCCTGTTGGATAAACAAATCTGGTGCCTTCCAAAAATAATTTCAAGGCTTTTAAAAAGTTTTGTAAACCTTTTGGCAAATTGATCATGTCCAATCAGCCTAAGTCAGAGTATAATTCACTTCCCTTTTTTTTAAATCCAGTGAAATCTATGTTATGATTTTTTTTGATAACCTTCTTACATCACAAATATGCTAAGGCTACTAGATTACAGATATTAGCTTTTCTCGTTCGGCAACGAGCAACTTTGCCGTGTATGTGGGCACCTTCAGGGAGACTTATGTCCTTAGATGCAGTGTGTGGTGTAGTGGACACACTATACATAATAAACGAGCGTTCTTAGGATATGTTAAAATAAATGTCATCATCATTCCTTTTCAGGACCTAATGTAGAATAGGGCACTGCATCGGCACACTAATTGTAGCTCATCTTGCATAAAAAGTCAGTGCTATCTAAGCTCCTGACATCACAGCGACCTGTATAGATCTATTGTGCGGGTCCCCGTGAATAGTTCTCAGGTCTATAAGGAACCTGGCTTTTGTGTGGAAAGCGAGAGTTCACATTTTGCTAAATCTTCCCCTGCTAGCACAGATCTATAAATTATCGGGCTATTAGGCAGGGGGCGAGCTCTTTTATATCCTTCGGTTTAACCAGTGGTCTTCCGAGGTTTACTAAATTAGATCTAAACAATTAACTTTTTTTTTCAGTACCATATTCCTCGTCTAAAAAGTAGGAAAACCTTATGTTCTACGTTATTCTGAACCATCTTGACCAGTTTACTCGTGTATATATCATGTACATATATAAATTATTTATTTATAGCAAAATTTTGACCAAATTATCATCATAATAAAAAATTTATATATTTTTGTTTTTATTATTAACATAAACTATTTATTTATTAGAAAATGATAACCAAGTTGTGGTAGAGCGTGGTGCAATGTTCGGACCTCTGATCCCTCGGTCCGCGATACTAGCCACGGGACCATAGGTTTATTATTATATTAAGATTGCTCCTTACAGCAAAAAATAAATTGTTAGGCTAAAAATGATGAAATTTCACAGTGCTTGAGATTTAAATGATTCGAACGAGGCCCGAAGGGCTGATTAACTGAGGCTGGCAAGGCATCTAAAACGAGGCCCAAAGGGTTGAATTTCCTATCAGGTTACAGTTGGCGACAGCTGACTGTTGCCTGCAAGTTATAAATATTGATTGATATTTTCAAAATTAGATTTAAACAATTAACAGTATTTTTTTTCAATACTATATTCCTCGTCTGAAAAGTAGGCGAACGATATGTTATACGCTATTCTTAACTACCATGACCAGCTTACTCGTATATATATTGAAGTGCTATTACACTGGAACAAAATGTTCGCGTGATAATGTCGATCTCAACCATTCTAAGGTGGCGCCCTCTCTAAAATACCACTATTTCTTCTATTACTTACATGGATGGCAATTTATAGAGATCATTTAGCGATCTGGTAGAAATACTCTCGTTCACATTCGAAATCAATAAATCCGCATTTTTTCCAGCGCTAAAAGAATATAACTTTTAAAAAAATATGATTTTTTCTTCATTGCGCCTTCATTCAAGATACGATTTCACCGGCAAAAACAAGTTAAATTTTAACGAAATGTTATTAAATATTTTTAAATAACCGCTTACGGACTTTTCTTTGTCTACCAATTTCAAGACATACCCGTATCTTCATCTAGATAACAATCAAACTAAAACCAACAATACAACCGATATGTTTATGTATATATAATATTTATTATGTTCATCTATATTTTGTTTTACAATGAAAATTTTATTTTATACATGCAATATGTTCATTCCATCAATTTTCTCAAATTGAATGGTTTTGGTAGGTAGGAATAAATTGCTTTAAGGTGACATTTTCGTTTATACATTGTTATTAGAGCACACATAAGAAAATCTTAATATGTGCCCACTGAATAGATAGGTATTTAATATATCTGTGTATGAGCCCTATTTCCAGATTCAAAATAAAAAATAAAAGAATACTAGAAAAATATGCCCGCCCATATGCATATGTATTGTGTGTAAACTGTATTTGTACATATTTTTTTTTTAATAAATAATTTTGTTTACTTTAAACTATATAATATTTAATAACTTAAATGTTTGACCACAAA
This sequence comes from Micrasema longulum, assembly GCF_059751315.1. Taxonomy (NCBI): domain Eukaryota; kingdom Metazoa; phylum Arthropoda; class Insecta; order Trichoptera; family Brachycentridae; genus Micrasema; species Micrasema longulum. Next base: position 66,100 of record NW_028277556.1, read on the forward strand.
GTTATTGCTTTGAATATTCATCAATACAATTACACAACTGACACATGTTTTTTTATTTTTTATAAAATCTTCTTTTTTTTAAAAAATATTATTTGCTCACACTTATTTGTTTATAAATTTGTATAAATCACTTTAATTTTTTTTTTTATTATTACACTTCGACCGGTTTCGAGGTTACTACCTCATCGTCAGGAATTTAAATAACTTATAATTACACGCGTTGCTATTTATATAATAAAATATTGTATAAAAGAGACAGAAAATTGAAAGAAAGAGAGAGAAAGAAGATAAAATAAATCATAACGGGAATAGTTTTAAAAGAGGACTCGAAGTTAAATTTAATTGATTATTTATTATTTGAAGTTTTTGGTTAATGGCTTTACTAATTTCTAATCGTTCTAAATTATCTAAACGAAAACCATTTTTATTGACATGCAAAATTTCTACACACGTTTCTTGATTGAATTCATGGTTTTCGGATATAAGATGATTTGAGAATTCTGAAAAATTATTATTACTCAGACATTTTATATGTTCTTTGATTCTAACTTTAAATTTACGTGAAGTTTTTCCAATATAGAAATTTGGGCAATTAAAACAATTTAATTTATGAATTCCCGAATGATTTAATTTATCATCCTTATCTTTACAATTTGTTTTTATTTTACCTATGTTATTATTAGTATAAAAAGCTGGCCTAATATTGTGAGGTGAAATTTGTGCTATATTATTAGAAAATGAATTAATGTACAAAATTCTACGCCAGTTTTCATTTTTATTGGAAGTATTTTGGGAACTGTATAAGTATTTTTTCCCATAGTTTAATTTAAGTTTTTTATTCAAAATATTGTCAATTAAATTTAGTTCATAGCCATTATTGAAAGCAATACTCTTTATAGTATTCAATTCTAAGTCAAAATTATTTTTATTCATTGGTATTGAAGTAAGCCGATGTATCATAGAATGGAAAGCTTATTTTAATATTTATAACGGGAAAGTACCATTGTAATTTACCTTGATTTTTATTAAGTATAGTAGTTGGCGTGGTCCCGAGTTTGATTTTTAGAAAACTCGACATTCATTGTTTTTGAAAAAGGTGTGAAGTATGTAAGAATCTCCAATGATTTTTTTTACTATAGCCTATTTTTTTTAATACATTTTTAGAAACGAAGATTCCAACCAAATTGAAGAATCTCTTTGAGAAGGCAACGGCTTATTAAAATTTATTTTGGACCACAACAGGCCAATATTACAGTAGTGAATTACAGAACAGAATACCTAAAGAGAAAAATTAAATTAAATTATGGTCTTCTCACCGAGAATCAAACCTGAAACCTTCAGTGCGTAAGTTAGGAGTCTAAACCATTTCCCCACGGGGGCCATCATTAGCTGGTTTATGATATTAAAACATTGCACAATGTATATATATATATATATATTTATATGAATGGTTTTGTATACATATATATATATGAATAAATATTTACATATATATATTTTATATATATAAAAGGCAATGTTATAATATAATGATAGACTTAACAACTGGACCTATTTACTAACGGTTTTGAAAAATCTACAATCAGTTCAGTAAAAAAAAAGCTAGAAGCGTACATGTTTTATTCATCCTTTGACGAAAAAGCATATATAAAAAAATGGAAGAATGTTGTTCTTTTGTGTATAAAAAAGTAATTTTTTGAGTGTTGACTACCAGTATTTGCTTTTTATGGATCTCAATCAGATTATTTCAATTAAGCAATGCGCGCCACGACGGCATCGTTATCAACAACCTACGTTGACCTGCACAAGCATCAACGTACCAACAATCACCTTATCAAGACGACAACTTTTTCGAAGCATTCTGCAAACATAATATCCAACCTTTGCAAGTCATGGGAAGAATCAAAATACATGCATAAGGTACATTTTTGGTCTTTGGAAATATGACCACATTTCTGACTATCGTAGGCAACTGAAATGGCTCAAAATTAGACAGCGGAGAGACTATCACTCCCTCTCACTTCTGTTCAATGTACTTCATAGTCCTAACGCTCCTATATACCTGCGTGAAAATTTTCAACGCTTATCAGTTCATGGTTAACCTCTTCGTTATAATTCTCAAGGCACTCTCTTAATACCCATCCACAATTCCTCTTTCTTCTCTAACTCATATAGTGTCCATGCAGCTCGACTGTGGAATCATCTTCCACCCACTATCAAAGATGTTACTACATTATCTCTGTTTAAATCACGTCTGAAAAAACATCTCCTTTCTCTTCCTTAATCTCTTCTCCTTTCCTTTTTCCTCTTTCCTCTTTTTTCCTATTTCCATTGAGTAATAGTTTTGATTTAAGGTAATTTATAAACAAGTACGTTTATTTCTATTTTGATATACTTTTAGCTTTTTAATTTTTTTTTCTATTAAATATGTTCAGTAACTTGAATTATAAAAATAAAACTTTTATTTTATTGGTTGGTTGTAAGAAATTGCCATTTGGCAATAAGCCCGCCAATGTACAAATAACATTATGTACAAAAAGTTAAATAAATAAAAAGAATCTTTATAATGTATTCTCATATTCGGTTTGCACTCTTCGTTTTCTGACGTGGACAACTCATTGCCACGAGAAAGCGCATCATCTCACTTTGTAGATACTTGTCAATCTACAGTGAGTTTTTTTTCGGCATTAACCATCTGACAAACAACAGCTGGATATCAACGGATGATTTTTGCATTCAAACTTCAAAGATAACTATTCACTTACGTTTGCAAAAAATATCAATAATTTCCATCATGCATTGTTTGATTTTTGCAATTGAATATCATTTCAAACACTGCAATGCTGCACATTTCAACAGTTTATTCACACCAAAGCGCAAGACTTTAATTTTCAACCTCATCAACACTCATAGTACGAGGTAAAAAGGACAACAAATTCAAGAAAAGCTTTGTCAACCCATTACCTGGATAACTTACATCAACAGTACTTCGCATTAAGATACAAGTGTCTTACAAAAAAGGAAACAATCTTCAACAGTTTATCAAAAGAAAAACTTTATCTATCTTGAAATCACATCACTAGAAGAAGGGTACTGTGGGGTTCATAATCCATAATCAATGACACACACGTGCTAAAACACTTCACCTGAAATAGTGCAATAACCGAGGAAAACAATCTCATCATTTTCTATCGAAATTAATACATTCGTATAATGCAACTCTTATAGTATTGCACATAAAATCAGGAGCATCGTTCTGCAGTTCATTCACATCGTCACTACCATGAAAAAATAAACAACAAAGGAACGTGGTCTGTAAAAACACCACAGAGCGTGGCAACGCCAGTTAGCGCAATTCAGTTCAGTCAGTCAGTCAGTTCAATTCAGTCCAGCTCGACGCAGTCACTCAGTTCTGGCATGTAGTTTAAGTGCAGTCTCTTCGACCCATCATTGCCATATCTTATTTGCCATGTAATAAATACGCATTCAAACAGCAACCTCGTGTCTTCTCTCAATTTATAATTGGGGTAGTAGCTCCAACCAACACACAACAACCTTATTCCTTTAGTTACATCATCATTTTTACGTTTTTCCAAACAGTTTTTAAACGCTTTTACGCACAACTATGCATTTGGGTTTCAAATGAAATATCAAGCTTTAAAACCTAGAACAACAAAATATGCGTTGACCACGACTAAGTGTTTGGGCATAATTTAAGTGTAATAATTATGTACTAATAGTTCAATGGAACCAAAATCAAAAAAAAAAAAACTGAACCAATTTATTTGGTTACCTAAAAGCATTATAAAGCAAATTTTGTAAGTAAATTTAATTTTATCTTATGAAAAAACGCTGTCTGACTTTTCTTCATAGAAACGTATTCCCGTATTTTCACTTTATTTATTTTGTGGCCAAACATTATTCTAATGTTATTAAATATTCGTGTAAAACCACTTAATGTAAAAGTGAAAAGTACCCGTTTCTTCATCAGGACACTTGTTAAACCCATATGCAAAACCAACTATACACCTTCTTGCACTAAAATATTAAACCAACATGCCATGCATTTTAATAAGCAGCCATTTCATAAACTGATTACGTTATTAAAAAAAATATGCTGTGAAAAAATATTTGGATAATAAGAAAGGAATAAAGAGAGGGACGTGAGTTTAATAGGTATAAGGTGACTTGTACAATAGAACACCATATATTGAAAGGTTGTTTCATTATTGACCATAGGAATAAGATTTTATAAAACTTTCGTAATAGGAATTATTTCCATATTATTTACTTTTAACCCTTTATTATTTGTGTGTGAGATTTAAACTACAGTACATTATAAAACCGGTAGACATAGAATAGTTGGTAAGGGTTGTATTAAAATATTTAATAACATTCAGTAAAAATAAAACACTTGTATTTAACCATCTATAAATTTTAATTACTCTTTCATCAAAGTATAATTTACAAACATGTATGTATAATACAATCCTATTCTATAATATTAACAGTGTCCACCTCAATCTTACAAACGAGGTAATAAATCACTTCAAGTACTGTCTTAATGTCAAGTGATAGCTTGTGTTTAATAAAAGAGCGCGCAGTATCTCAGAAACCGGGCGGTGAAAAAAAAAATAAAAAACGCTAAAAACAAAGTGATTTTGTTAAATTTGAAAATAATTTCACGTTCCCTTTACTTTTAGATGAAAAATAATTTACCGTTGTAAAAAAATAATCTTTGCTTATTTGTGGTTTGCATCTTTTGTAACCCAGGTTTGCTCCCAGTTGGCTCTTTCTTAAAACAGTAACGAACTTCAATATGTTTTTTTTGGGTGATACCATGTGTGTTGGATTTGTTCCAACGTTTTGGCTCCAATTGCAGGAGCCATCTTCAGGGTAAACTAAATTATCTGATTAAACTCGGTAGCTGAAACGTCGGAACAAATTATTGATAACAGTGATCGTGATAATCCTTCACACCTATTGAAGTAACGAACTTTTTAAACATATTGATGTGTACTACACATGTGCATTTTGAGTGTTTTTTTTTCAATTTTAGTACATTTCATTTTTAGCCCATCAACACACTCGTATGTTATGTGACTTTTATTTTGCAATGACGTTGTGATTTCTTCAAGTTGAAAAAAAATTTCGATACAAAAAATCTATTTGACTGGTAGAACATTAAACAAATTGTACGTGAATGGAGTATTATGCCTCTGATTGTGTACAACTGGTCAATGTTAAACTATTAGAAGGTTCATGAATATTGGGGAATAAGATACATCCTTAAATGGGACTACCTCCATAGATTAAGTCAGATTTAATTTTTTGTATTGTGTATTTTTTTTTAACCACAACAGACCAGGAGGTCCAATGACAGTGGTGAATTACAGCCAATTAACACCCAGGATTGAGAAAATTCACAATTAATTTGTGTGTTCTCACCGGGAATCGAACCCGGAACCTTCCGTTTGTGAGTCAAATGTAAATCCAATAAATCGCTTATCTAAATCGGTAAATGAAAAATTTAGGCATATTTTTAAAAAGATTTCAATAAAAGCCAAAACAATATACCTATTAGAGAAATAAAATTAAGAATATCATCAAGGAGATTTCTCATACCGTAAGATTCTCAGGGGGCTTTCTGAAATTTTAAGATAAATTTTTAATTATCATCAAATTAGAGAATATTCCTCTATTTTGAATCATGCGGATAAACTTTAATAAAGAGAAAAGTATTAGAACCAAATCAAATATCTCATTCTGCTCCATATCTAAGACGAAAAATAAAGGAAGATCGTTTTGAATTTCCCAGCCGGTAGGGGGCCATCAGGAATCGGATTTTCGTTTGATCGTTTTCATTTTATTAAATCATGAATATTCTTAATTCAAAAATAATCATAATCATGGTTTATTAATTGAAATTACATTTTTTTATCTAACACATGTATTTTATTTTTTTGTTTCTCTTGAGTCGTGTATTTTTGTAACGATACTAGTTGAACAGGCACCATGTTTGACCATTGGCGAAAATGCAAAATAAATTCACACCTGGCAAGACTGCCAGAGAGGAAACGAAAACGGTCAACGCGTAGACAGATCAGAGATAAAATGGCGATGGTGCGGAAGCACGTGCGATTTCGCTGACCATGAAACGGATAAAATCCGGAAACGGCTCCCATGAAGAACCGAAATTATGAGTTAAATAATTTTTGTATCGGAAATCTAATAAATCATGCATAAAAAATGTTTTTTTTTTTTGTTTTTTTCACATTGTAAACAATATTTAATAATGAAAATAATGTGACCCCACTGAGATTATCTTGTTTATTTTCTAATATGGCTCCTTTTGGTAAACCAATCGACCCAAATAATGCCACAACTCTCAATACTATTTGTAGGACGTAGGAGTATTATAATGTTCACCGTAATGGGAAAAATTTCTTAAGTCTGTTTTAAATATATTTATCGCAACTTCTGTACATTCCGCCCGCTTGGAATCCATAGATGCATGAAAAAGTTGCAATTAATAGTTTTCATGTTAAATGATATAAAATTCTAGTCGCATTAAGTTTTCATTGTAACAAACTATTCATTTCTCTCATCAATCATTAGAATTTATTCAGACAATTTATTTATTTATTCACACCTTTTATCAAAATACGATTTTACGTTCACATTGCCCAGCTAACAAGGGTACATACCCCGTTCTAAGCTAGGCAATTACATTTTAATATATGATAATAGTTAACAAATTAATAGAGAGCACAAACTAATAAAATATAGACTTTACATCTACACATTTTGATACATATACATACACACAGATAAATCCACCTGGTATATGAAGAAGTAAAGAAATATAATTTTAAAAAAACATTTTCAGGCGTTGCCTAGTATGTAGGTGAAATAATTCAGTTAGGTGAATCTCACCCGCATAAATAAAGGTTTCAGCTCTTTAACTTCACAAATATTAACAGATAAAAGAATTTGAGAAATATAGATGTCCAAATATGCGCAGAATGATGAATGTTACACAGTGTGTAAAGTGGCCACTTAAACCAGCCATTGACAGGTCATAAGCCCTGTAGATGCCTAGACTTCTATATTACCTTCTCTTTAATGTTCTTCATCTCTGTTGTAATATTTTACTATATAATCCTTATATTTTAGAGCGTATACAGTTATACTCGTATGCACCGAGCAACTACTCGAGAGTTAGGAAACACAGACCATTTGTTCTTCAGGAATGTACGAGCAATTAACAGTTGACGATGCCCGTGTGGAGGATGATTGGTCTGTTGAATAGCCTACTTAAAGAGGTGCAACTTTTCCATGGTAGTATTAGCAGTTTTAGACATTTTCTCTCTATCATGTAAAGTGATTTTTTTTTAATTTAAAAAAAAAATAAAAATTCTTAATTTCTTTTGTTTTTTTTTCTATAAACATAATAATAAAACAGAGAATAAAAAAAATTAAGCATAATTCCATATAAATGATAAACGTATTAATAGAAAAATAGTAAACAAAAAATCACACAAAGGCACGGCCTGTTCGTGGGTATACAAGAAAATGTTAATGAATTTTTGCTCCTATAATAAATAATGGGCAGTTAAAATATTTTTGCACAACATAAGAATTTTTTTTTATTTTGTATGGTTTTTATTTTTTGCAGTTAGGTATTAAAAAGGAAATAAAAAATATTAAAAAGAAACACAAAAATATTCCTTATTATTAAAGGGCAACAAAATAAATCATAGAAAAATTTATAAAGTACCTTAAATATAAAACCGGTAATTTTTATGGATCAACTCTCACTGCCTGCACCTTCCATGGAATCATTTCTCTACAATACCGCGTAGTGTGTGCTGACCAACTACTGCTTTACAAAATTATTACAGGAATGCTTGACTGTATGGAGCTGCTTGGTTTAATAACAATACATGTGCCAGCCAGGATTTGTAGACGATACCACCTGTTTCATGTACCAATAAGTAAAACATCGTATGTTAAAAATGCTTTTTTTCAAAGGACTTTTTCAGCGTACAATACAAAATTCAAAAATATAGATTACACAAACATCACTCTGTCAGATATTAAATTTACACTAAAAATGCATTATGTAACTTAGTAGACATTATAATAATAAATATGTGCATCTTCCTTCCCCTCCTTTTCCTCTCTTCAAGCATTCTTGTCCTAATTCCGCCCAATTTACAGTAACTTAATGTTCTTAAAATAAATATTTAAAAAATCTTTGATTATTGAGTTCATGAAAATAACATTTTTATGTGTAAACATTATATGTATTTATTTGATATGTAATATATTTTCTTTACTAAATTTTTATACTATGTGAAAATCTGTTATAAGTTCCGAGTTTACTACAAATATGTACGTAGAACTGTTAATTTCCCAAAGAAAATAAAATAAATAAACAAATTAATAAATAAATAAAATGAGTTCATATCTTTATTTGTATTGGTGATGTAATGATGTTTGTTTTTTATTGATTATATAATTATAATATTCATACATTCATGGTTCATAAACAAGCATAAGAATTCCTTTTTGTATATTTTTGCGCCTTATAGATTTATTTGGATTATGTAGGGTCTGTCTAACTAGGCACAATCTGTTTTAAGACGGATATTTTTATCTGCAGAGCATAACAATTACATATTACAACAGGGATAGAGAATACCTTAAAGAAGGAAATATGGAAGTCTAGGCATTTACAGGGCTTATGACCTGTCAATGGCTGGTTTAAGTGACCACTGTATAACATTTACTATTTTGCCTATGTTTGAACATCCATATTTCTTCAATTCTTCCATTTGTTACAATTTTCAACAATTTTCCAATTTTTAAACTTTTTCTTGGACCAGTTGATTTTATTACAATATTTGAGTTTGATCAAATGTTTGTAAACAAAAGACTGGATTTAACCCCCTTTGGGAGTCGTTAAGATTAACAAATTACAACAGGGATGGAGAATACCTGAATGAAAGGAATATGGAAGTCTAAGCATTTACAGGGCTTATGACCTGTCGATAGCTGGTTTAATTGGCCACTTTAAACACTGTGTAACATTCACCATGTTTAAACATCCATATTTCTTCCATTTTTCCATTTGTTGATTTTAGTGAAGTCACAGAGCTGAAACCTATTTGTTGTGAAGCGATTCATTTGACTGAATTATTTCGCATACTAGGCAACGCCTGAAAACAATTTTCCAATTTTTAAACTTACCTTAACTTAAACTCAAACCTGTTGTAATTTGTTAATCTTAACGACTTCCGAAGGGGTGAAATCCAGTATTTTGTCTACAAACATTTGGACAAACTCAAATATTGTTATTACAAATTGTGGGCAGGTAGTGGATTTAACCTTATTGTCTTATTTTTAAGTTAGTTCGAACATACATAAGTTTCGAGAGGTGTTTTATATTAGTATGGGAAATAAATATCAGTTACAAATACACACTAAAATTAATTTTGTTAAATAAAAAATACAATTCATACGGAAACGTTCATAAGAATAATATAATATTGTTCAAAAAATTCACAGTCTCAGGCTAGTGCATTTGACCTTAAATAATTGTAGTAATACCTGAAAAAATTAAGGGCTCTAACGAAAGTAGAGTTGTCAAAATGTGAATGCTTTCTTAGGCGGAACTACGAACCACAACCTAGTGGACAAAAATAGATGGCATAGAGAAGATTACCACCAGCCTTAAAAAATAATCCAACATTATAATTAATTTGTTGAGGGAAACATAAAAATTGCAGTTAGTGTTCATTTGAACACACATACGGTCTCAAACGGTTAAAAGATAACAACGTGAATAATCAATTCAATCGCTAGCCTAGAAGTGGCTTTGGTTGTCATAGATGTGCAGTAAGTTGGAATTTTACATGTCGGTGAATCGATAAACATTAAAATTTAGTTCGTGCTGTAGGCACACTAGAATATGTTTTATTAATATTTATTACTACGCACGCATAAAGCAGAGGTTTCTTTTGATTTAAATAGACTGTACCTACTGATGTAATTATGATAATTATTGAATATAGTGCAACTCCCTGGTTACTTTGACATATTTGTACGATTCTTTGCCGTCGTTTTCATTTGAGAAAAGCAGTCCAAAGTCGATTAATTACATAATAGAAAAAAATATCAGTTTTATTTCATTCTTTTGTCAATTCTATAACCTACGTGACATTCAGCGCGATATATTACGTTTTCTGTCAGGATATTGTATTTTTTCCGTATTTATGTCACCGTTTTAGCTTTTTCACCACATAAATCGAAGAAGCTCCCACCCGACATAGCGTGATACATATTGTTCATACGTGTTCACTGTCGGATTACAAGGAACTTTATGTATTTATCTCTATACGTTGGTCTCGCTTGGAATTTTCTTCCAATAACACTGCCTTTTTATGATTGATACGTTTCTAATTAATTAACGCCACAAGACGCATGTGGGCGCGAAACACAAGAAAAATACTTAAATAATTCAAACACCAAATCAAAACTAAATAAGTAAATTAAGTTTTTAGTGTGAAAGTATTTTTTTTTTCTGTCTTTCTAATTTTAATATTTTATCAAATATTTTTTAAAATCAAGTATTATTACTTCTGTGTTATCATAAAACAATGTAAAATTCAACTTTTTGGCTTTTATACATAGGGGAGAGTGGGGCGTGTTGTGACTAAATAAAAACAAGGTTTATATAAAAACCTTCAAGAGAATCAAAATTATAATATTAATACGAAAACAAATTTTCCTTAACACATAATATTTCGGTATTATTATTCTCATCACCCAAAAGAAAAATTGTTAAAATAAAGTTTTACAAAATATGGGATTTGTCACAACTTGCCCATTCTGTGGGGTTAGTTGGGACCAGGGTAAGTTGTGACGATCAATTAAATAAAGCATTTGAAAAATAAGTGTGCCAAAATAAGATGTAATAATTTTCATTTTAGTAGTTACATGTAAAATATGATTCCCGATCATTAAATCAAATAAAAAGCATTCCTTGGTGAAAACAATTTTTATTTTCAACTTAAACCATTTCGCGCCTGCCAAACAAGTCACAAATAAAATTTAGCGTGTATTTATCTACTTCAGCACATAGCTCATGACACATTCTATAGCATTTTATGCAATTCACCTACCTTTCACCAGAAACATAATTGGAATTAAAGTCTCTACAATATATGCATTGCGCTTATTCGTTTGCGTTGCCGTCATCAATATCCATGAAAAGAGCAGTTCTTACACATACCTTGTTAAAACTATTTTGGGGGCTCTAGTTGTGACTCTCACAACTAACATCCACCTTGGTGTTACAACTCGCTCCTTATGTCTATTTCCATTAAAAATGGCTTCGCAAATGCATTTATCAGAACCAAGTATTTTATTAATTGCTAATAATACAGGCAAAAAATATGATATTTCGAAGATAATATATAAAATATCTCCCCTCGTTCTGATGACAGAAAAAATACTTAAATAAAGAAAAGTTAGTTAAACACCTCAAAATCACGCTTTATGGTATATTTTTCTCAAAATAAACCACACGATACCGTTGTTTTGACAGCAATTGACGGTACAGGGTTGACATAAAATGAAGCCCTGCAAGTGGTGCAAGTCAGATAACGCAAATTTTAACCCCGTTGTCACAACTTGCCCCCGTCACAATATGAAGATATTATTTTTAGAGAAGTCTTTTCGCAAGTTCAAATTTTTAAATTTTTTATCTAGTTTTGTCTAACTTCGAAGAATTATATTTCAAAAACCATCGAAGATGTAAAACAAATGTTTTATATTTTCATTATAACAAATTTTGTTTGCGTCAAAAAACAAAACATTAAAAAAAAAAAGAAATAAATGCTCAACAAAACAAAAAAAGGTAAGAAAATTGGCGATGGTGCCTCCCGGAAAATTTGTTGCCGAAAATTAAAAAAACAGTCAGTGTACCAACCCCGATAACTTATAAAAAATCAATACTACCCTTATTAAGGCCGCCGCGGGGTAATGACTAAGACACTTAACGCATGAAGGCTCCGGATTTCATTGCCGGTGAGAACGCAAAAAAAAAAATTTTTTCATGCCGGAGTGTGCTGATATTAACTACTGAAATGAAGCCTTCTGGCCTATTGAAGTGCAAAAATACATATATTTATAAATATATTTAACGTTTAATCCGATAAAAAATATTGTTTTTATCAAACGTTCATTGAATTGAGATTTTTTATGAAAGAACGGCCCGACGCGACGGTATGTTTTTAAATTGCAAAATTGCATAATTTCATGACTTTTTATTAGATTACATTATATGTAGGCAGTAAGTTTAAGATTTAAAAACAGCGTAAAAAAAACGTATTCCACAAACGTCGTAGTGTACCTAGATCGCGGTGAGATAAGTAGTCTGACGCTTCACCTAATCATTACAGGATCTGTTAATAGTGAATACAGTTAAAAATACAGTGCTGAATAAATTATTCATGTCTACCAATCCGGGAAAAGAACCTGAGACCTATTGCATGGTAGGCTAACGTGAGAAGGGTATGACATTATAATGTTTTTAACTTACACATACATATGAATACTCGTTTATATCTTTCTCAAAATTTACTCAAATTTGAGCAGAGCTGAGGGGCAAAAAACGGCTTAATATTTATAGGTAGACGAAGACAAATTTATAATAAAGACCCTGTTCAAATATACGTTTATAACAAGGGGAACTCTGTGTAATCATTTTAATTGAACGCACAGCAGGACGATGGACTGTTCTCTAAAATGGCGTTCAGCTTTCCACATTACTCGAGGGTGGGTCGGGTCTGTAGATTCAGGAGACGGGGATATCGTGTGAATTATGGTGGTTACAGCGATTAGGGTTAGGAAAATACCCGGCGAGTCTTTGCGCCCCATTCCTAGCACTGGCTTATAAGCACAGACGAGGAAAGGTTTGGAACGAAATGTTTTTGCCAAAAGATAGAGAAAGGTAGATATCACAATGATCGGAAACAAGTGTTAACAATATTTTAAATACGTCCAAACGCTTATAGACAAAGACTTAATTCTGAATGATATAGATACATGCTTATTACAACATCATCATCAGCATTCTCTTTCCTCACATAATGGTGCATAGAGCACTACATCGGTACACCAATCGCACCGTATCTTGATCATTTTTGTTACATGAACGAAAGATGATCAGTCATACGCTTCAGATACCAGTCCAGGGACTATGAAATATTCTCGTGTGAAAATACAACACAACAAAGTCACTGTCCAAGCACAATCTTTTTTTGAAGAGTTACAGTTATAACATTTACTACATGTATAAAAGTAGATTTGTATAGAATAAAAATGAGCATGTACCATTTATGAAATTTATAAATAAAAAAACCATGTCGGGAATCAAGCCCGAGACCTCTTGCATGGCAAGCCTACGCGCTGACCAATACACCACGAGGCCGACACAATATTTTAATACAACAACGAAATGTCTAACGTTTTTTGATCAGTCTAGGTATTTGCTGGGCGTACGAATGATTGTTGATTGGTTTGGGTGATGTTTTTACACACTATGTAATGTTTACCATTCTACTTCTGTAAGAACTTCAATATTTCTTCAATCATTTTATAAAAGTCAACAGATGGAGCGATTCATGAAAAGTGAATGTTCAAACATATGAAAAATAGTAAACATTACGCAGTATGTACTTTGGAACAACTAAATTTCTTAGCATGCGTCGCATTTCGAGTATAAACACAAATGGGTAAATGATAGCAACACCAGGTTTACTAATATGGAAGAACAAGCTGTTCTTTGATATTGTAATAAATATGGCAAAAGGCGTACTGCAATACAGTGTACCTAAAATATTTAACATGTAACCACACAATATTAAAAATAGTGAGTTAAATACAGGAGTAAGTTGTGTGCTGAAATTATGGTTAATGGAAAAAAGTTTTTTGTGTTAACGACAGTTTTTAATCTTAATTAATAAAATGGAATATAGTATAAAATGTAATGTTTTTCAAATAGAATTATGATTAATTTTGTTAAAGCATGAAAAATCGTAGCAACATTTTATTGGAACTTGCTGACAATTTGGATGCCTACAATTCAGCAAGACTTTAATTTAAATACTTTTGTGTAATTATATTGAAAAAAAATTTTTTTTTTCAATGTTGAGTCATCACATAAACCAGCTAACCACATGTCATTAGCCTTTTAACTACCGAAACATCCATATTTTATTCTCAAAAAGGTTGTCATTATTTGAATACATGTTATTTTAACACAATATTCTCGTGGTCTAAAGATCAAGATACGCTGCAGTTTATGTACTAATGCAGCGGTCTTTGCACCATTAAGCTTGGAAAGGAAATTATTGATTGATTTATTGATCTAAATACTACAGACTACGAAGTTAGCAACAGATTGCAGCAATACAAGGGGCCGTTGTTACTTGGGTTGATAATTTCAAGGGCAAACTGAACCGTTTGTTGTTAAACTGAAAACCTAACTAAAACCAAATTAAAATTTTGGAACGCTTTTGTTATACGCAATAGAGCTAAAGGGCCTCTCTAGAGAATTATTACTTTGAGATTTATGTAAATCGATTAAACTATTCTTAATTAAGGACTTAACATGTGGGTTTCATTAACAAAAATATTTCGTTTTATTCATTATTCTCCTCGTAATGCCCAAACATAAATATTTTTTTCTCGATGAGGTTTTTCCCATCTCTTAAAAAAATATTTAATCATTATACCTGAACATTCATTATTAAGGTCAAGATTTAATATCATTTAATCTAATGTCAAATGTCAGATCTAATGCTGACTTTGAGCATGTTTAAAAAAATATATCTAAAAAAATATTATTTCTAGGAAGATTGTGAAATAAATTAGATAGAACTCACGTATAAAATTATAATCATTCCACATATAGATTTTTGCTCAAAAGTTTTATTTTAGCCAATGACAGAAATTTAAATAAATTGGAAATACTTCAAATCAGAGCCATGAAGATAGTGATAAAGGAAAGCAGATTTAATAAAATAAAAAAATGCGAGAAGATCTTAATTGGATATCAATAAAAAACAGACTGATATATGTAATGTGCTTGTTTTTATATTAAAATTTTTAAACAATCAAATGCCCAAATACTTCATCAATAAGAGCTAAATAAAAATTTCCATAATTATATTACTAGAAATATACAAACAATAAGGCTGGGACTGTGGGAAAAATAAAAGACCATTTAGTAAAACCAAAAGATAAAAATCCTCTGGAAACTGAAGCCGTGTACAAACTAAGTTGCCAAGGATGTGAAAAAGTGTATATTGGACAAACAGGGCGCACAGCAAAGATGAGAATTGACGAACACAAAAGAGCGTGTAAACTTGGAAATCCAGACAAATCCGCAATAGCGGAACACTTTATAGACACAGGACATTTTTTCGCCTTTGAACCAAAAATTCTACATAAAACTAGTAATTATAGTGCACGAATAATAAAAGAGGCAATTGAAATACACAGACATCCAAATAATATAAACAAAGACGACGGGCCTAAATTAAATTCAACATGGTTCCCAGCACTACATATGACAAAAACGAATAGAAATGTGCCTACTGCCGGCTGCGACACAGTACAAATTACTAGTACATAAACATAATTATTCTTTCCTACAAAACAAGAAATGTGCCTACTGCCGACTGTGACACGGTACAAATTACTAGTACTTAAACACATACATTTCTCTATAAAACACACAGTTTTCCCTGAAGATGGCTCCTGCAATGGTAGCCGAAACGTCGGATCAAATCCAACATACACGGTATCACCCAAAAAAGATACATAATATTAATAAGGCTGCCATTTACAAAAAAATAGAATCTCTTAATTGTATTATGTATAAAGGTTTGAAAATGTGTGAAAAGATGCCTGAATGTATGAAGAATGAAAAAAGTTTGAATGAATTTAAAAATAATTATTATGTGTACTGTAAAATGTTTTAAATAGATTTGTTAGTAAAATAATTGTAAATATTAGTTCATATATTATGTATTGTAATATAAGCTAACTTAAGAAAGATATTTTTTTAATTCCGTAATAAACACTTCAAGGATATTTTACTCATCCTTGGACGTCTCGCACAAAATGCATCACGCGCAACTCTCTAAACCTAAAACATGAATGCCAAATGTAATAAACAATATGCAAGCTATAAATTTGATTTTTCATTTTAATTTCTTTGACATATACCGCTAAATTGCCTTTTACGAAACGTTTAACATGAACATATTTGATTAAATTATTTTTTCTAAAAAACAAACATTACTTACCTAAGATTTAGAAACAATAACACAAAATTTTGATTGTTTTCATTGCGTCTGTTGTGGTATATTAAATGTGTATTTCAAATCGACCGTACTGGAAATTGTACCCGAAACCTGAAGCGAGGCAGATTAAGCTCCGCAGGAATTCTTTTTTCAGAAGTTTTACTTGAGAGAAGCTACCGAGATGAAAAAACTCTCCAGGGTTATGCTTTTTTTTAGTACATAACTGTATTACAAATTTGTGTATTATGCGTTCGACATTTGGCCAAAGAAACTTTGAAGTTTTAGAACCACCGAAATTTAATGTGTTGCTCGATTTTGCAAAAAATATTATTAGAAGAATTTTTTTCGTTAGTTGATTTGATTGGATTTTTTTAAAGGTTTTTTTTTATCTCTAATGTTTTTATGTCATGTGAAATTGTACGACCTAGTGTTGTAATGGAGAGCGTGTTTGCCTACCATTCAAGAGGGATCGGGTTCGATTACCGACATGATTGATATGAAATATTTATTGAAACGGGTGTTTTTACACTAGAATATTTTATAGTCCCTGGACTGGTACCTGAAGCGTAAGACTGATCATCTTACTTTCATGTAACAAAAATGATTGTGATACGCTGAAATTGGGGTATCAATGCACCATTAGGTGCGGAAAGGGAATGATAAAATTAATTAATGAACCATTAAATCATTTAAAAGAATTTCTGACTTCCATTGAATTAATATAAGAAATTATTTAATCAATAATTAATTTTACAGGAACAACTTACATGTTAGTAAGTACTTTTTTGTATTTAACCACTTAACAACTTTTTATGCCTACCGGTTTCGAGACGTACCCGTCTCTTCGTCAGGACACTCACTACACCAACATGCAAATACTAAAATACACTTTCACCTTTACCATCACCGTAGTATACAAAGTATTTACTAAAATATACATAAATTACATGCTGTAAATGTATCGTTAAATATCAACTAAATTTTAGTGCATGTTTTGATATGGTGGTGTTTGCATCCCTTTTAGCTCTGCATGTAATTTGTATATTTTTTCGTAAATACTTTGTATACTACGGTGATGGTTATTGTGAAAGTGTAATTTAGTATTTACATGTTGGTGTCGTGAATGTCCTGAGGAAGAGACGGGTACGTCTCGAAACCGGTAGACATAAATAGTCGGTAAGTGGTCAAATATAAATATTAACGAACATTAATTTAAAATTCATAGATTTTTTTATAACATATACCTACCAAACCTGGGTTATGACAAAGAATAATATTGAAGGAAAGATTGCAGAAGAATCCTCGGAGTTGTGTATGACCCTTTAAGATAAAACAACCATTGGCGTCGTCGGTAGAATAGGGAGTTAAGGTAATTTTAAACGAAAATATAAAATTAATTATTCATAGATGGCGATTTTATATTTTTTTATTGAAAAATGCCATTTTTACGTTTATTTTAAATAAAAATATTACAAAACTTGTTTTGCGGAATCTTAACTCTATATTGATTGTAACAAATACAATAACCTCAAAATTAGGTCCTTTTCACAAATTGGTGTACAAAACAAAAAATCTAATTATCTTATTTTTTTATTAACATATTACAACAGAGATGAAAAACATTTAAGAGAAAGTAATATAGAAGTCCAGGCATCTACAGGGCTTATGACCTGTCAATGGCTGGTTTGAGTGGCGACTTTACAGATTGTGTAACATTCACCATTCTGCCTATATTTGAACATCTATATTCCTTCAATTCTTTCATCTGTTGATGTTTGTGAAGTTAAAGAGCTGAAAGCTTTATTTATGCGGGTGAGATTCATTTGATTGAATTATTTCACCTACATAATAGGCAATGCCTGAAAATGTTATTTTTTCAATTTCTATACTTCTTCATGGACCA
Organism: Micrasema longulum; assembly: GCF_059751315.1. Taxonomy (NCBI): domain Eukaryota; kingdom Metazoa; phylum Arthropoda; class Insecta; order Trichoptera; family Brachycentridae; genus Micrasema; species Micrasema longulum. The sequence goes on from NW_028277556.1 coordinate 84,385, forward strand.
GATGGATTTATCAACAATATTTTGAGTTTGTCCAAATTTTTGTAGATAAGGACTTAATTCAACTCCCTGGGGAACTGTTTATATTAAGATATGAAGAACATTTAAGAGAAAGTAATATAGAAGTCAAGGCATCTACAGGGCTAATGACCTGTCAATGGCTGGTTTTAGTGGCCATTTTATACACTGTGTAACATTCACTATTCTGCCCATATTTTAACATCTATATTCCTTTAATTTTTTCATAATTTTTTGTTTTGTACATCATTTTGTGAAAAGGACCTCAATTATACTGGTTTCGCATTTGTTACAATCAATATAGTGTGAAGTTTCCGCAAATCAAGGTTTGTAAAATTTCCATTAAAAATAAAAATAAATTAATAAAGGCATTTTCTAATATAAAAGCGCCATCTTTGAATATTAAATTTCCTATTTTTGTTTAGGATTACTTTAAATTAAATCTACGGAGCGCCTGATCAAGTCAAAGGTGGGCTGGCCATATAATAAGAATGGACGACGAAAACTCCATAAAACGCCTAACTCTATCTGTGCCACAAGAACGACAAAGTCCAGAATGGTCCAAAATCCTATGAATGGACTGCATCAGTGCAGTTATGACAATGTTAGAAGTGAGGAACTGGAAAGGAAGGGCAGCAGACCGGCAAGAGTGGAGGAGACTTCAGGATTCAGCCGATGCCCACCCAGGGCTGTCGAGCTTGTGATGATAATACAAAATACACATTCTGCCTATGTTTACATAATAATATGTCTTATATTTTATAACTGTGTATTATGTCATACAATTCGTTCAAATTGGTTACGACCAAATAAATATATTTTAATTGATGAATTTGAATGATTTACTTGTACAGTCAAATACAAAGTAAAAAAATATGGCCAAAACTTTTGATTAAAAAACTCGTACGTTACAATTTATTTCATAACTGTATGATTCATTTTACAGTGCGCTCACCCTCATTGATGAAACTTTAAGATCACACAGGATTTGTTTTAGTTCCATTGTAAATATTTGTTCGTATGATTAAAAAATTATACATGATTATGAATTTGGCAGGTTTATTACTCCATGGCAAGTTATCTCATATATTATTCATACCTACCTCTAATCTTTTAAAATATCGAGAAATAATAAATACTAACAGTCAAAAAAAATACGTAAGCCATTTTGTGTCTAAATTTCGCCAAACGAAATTTTGCAAAAAGTATCTTGAAAACATTTCCCGCTCCCAATGTAGTAAAATGCCCGATGAACTAAATTGCGAAAGGTTAAGTAAATCTCAAAGTATAGCACGCAAAAACGTTATTTAAATATATTGGGCATTAATAGTTTTTAAAACGGTTTTTTAAATAATGTGTTTTTGGTGTTATAAACTGAATAAAGGTTGTATATAAGGACATTTTTAATATTTAAAGGCACGTTCCAAATTATCTTTTTTTAGCTCATTGAGTAAAATATGATATAAGTGTATTGCACGAGAATTCGTTATTAATTTTTTTTTTTTTTAAATAACGGTTCCTTAAAATTTAATGGTCTCTGGACTAGCTCTTGTAGCGTAAGACTGGTTGTCTTCTTCTTCTTCTTCTTCTGCAGCCTTATTCTCTCCACTGCTGCATAAAGGCCTCTTACAAACGTCTCCATTCCTTCCTATCGACCGCTTTCATCATCCACGTTTTACTGGCAATAGAGGCAATGTCATCGACCCATCTTTCCTGTGGCCTTCCAACACTTCTTTTGTTTACCCACGGTCTCCACTTTATTATTCTGGGTGTCCACCTGCCATCATTTTGCCTCGCCAAGTGTCCTGCCCCCTGCCATTTCAATTTCGCTGCACGATCCATGATATCCACGAATCCGGTTTGGCGCCTTATTTCTTCATTTCTTATTTTGTCTCTTAGACATACACCGAGCATCTGTCTTTCCATTCTGTTCTTTCCGTTGCGTGCATTTTAATTTCTGGCGATTTTTTTTGTGTTATAGAGATTGTCGTATAGATTGTCTTGCTTACGTGTATATTAAAAAATATTTTTGATTAACTGCGATTAGTATTCCAGTTCACAATGGTGCGTGGGGCACCGCATTGGTATATAAATGCGGCGTTCAGTGAACCATTAGGTGCTGATAGGATAATTATGATGATATATGGTTAGCATTAGTTTTTTTTTTAATTCGTACACTTTATTCTGAGCACATAATGCTATATATATTATGTCCAAATCTTAGTTTAATTTAAGTACTTCAATCGAGAAATTCAACCGCCGCCGCCGACCGTATTACACATCTCAATCGGCAATTAAATGGATTGGTCCGCAAACTAATGTTCTGTAGCGATTACTGATATCATTGTTCTAGCTGTCGGTGACTTTCCAGTTCTCTGTCCAGTCTGCCCGATGTTCCGTGTAATACATCCAATAACCTACAAAACACCTTTGTTTTCTACTGAGAAATCAACAATAATTCTTATCATGACGCACCCTTCGAAGCGTACTGCGGTAGGTCTAAATCGATTTTCAGGAGAACAAAAACAAACTTTAAAAAAAATATTAACGCTCGTAACTACGGTCTGCTTTTAAGCCGCTTCCATTGGAGTTCGACTCACTTGGTTTCCTTGGTGCCCTTTCATCAGAAAGTTTTCAAACTTTTATGCCCCTTCCTTAATAAATATTGACAATTTATATAAATATATATATATATATATATATATGGATATAATTTTTTTATATTGCGCCATAGAAATCCAGGAAGCCCAATTACAGTGATGAATTACAGCACAAAAATATAACATTTATTGTTGTGTTTTAACCGAGAATCGAACCTGGAACCTTCCGTAAGTAAGTCAAGCATCTTAGCTATTACACCACGGAGGCCGCCAAAATTGTCAACTGTCAAACTGTCATCGACGTGTAATCCAATTTGAAAAGTCCTCCAAAAATCAAATTTGGACGTAGGTTCGATTTTAATTTATGACAGTGCATAGAATTAAGACTATTTTTAATTCTATGTCCTGAAGGAGCGTAGAATCGTATGTATGTTGTGATTATAATGGACAGTGTTTTTGTGGTTTTTCCTTATTTGAATGTTTATATATGAGAGGAATGCTGTCATCTTTCGCTTTCCGCACCCAATGGTGCATAAGGTACTGCATTGGTACACCGATCGCAGCATATCTTGATCATTTTTTTCACATGATGTTAAGTAAAGTTTTAGTTTATCCGTTAGAGCTTTATTATGGTCCAAGCTGGTTTCTCAGTATGCGTAAATCTAAATACAGAAATTAATTGGATCATCTGATAATACTCGGTTCACTAGTGTAGATGGACTAGCTCTCTCTCAATTCACTGAAACAATATACTGAAAATGTATAATATGCTCCCATTAAAAAAATAAAAATTAAAAAAACTTATCAGGCTCAAGAGAAAGACGTATGCCAAAAATCTGGCTTTTAGAAAGTAATTTTTTATTGATTATGTTTGTTTTTTCTTTTTCATTTGGACTGACTATTTTTTTTCTACTTGTAACATATTTTTGATGCACATGAAAATTTATTTTTTTTCCATATTAATTAGAGTTTTATATGCAATTTAATTTAAAAGATAAGATTATGTATGTAAATTAGAATAATTATAGGCACCTGCTGACGAACTGCATTTTATGCAGTTCAGTAGGAGTTTATAACTTGTATTTAAATTTTTGTATGTTTTTGATAAAAAAATAAATATATGTTTTTTTTTTTTAATGATGATCAGTTTTACGCTTCAGGTACCAATCCAGAGACTATGAAATATTCCAGTGTAAAAACACATTTTTAATAATAAATATTTTATATCAACCATGTTGGGAATCGAACCCGAGACCTTTTGCATGGCAGGCAAACGCGCTGACTATTTCGCCACGAGGCCCGCTAAAAAACACTAAAGCGTCATAATGACTGCAGCGTTCTTCTCGATATTTTACTCAGTTGATTTTAAAGAATACTGGAGTTTGTGGCATATCTCACTCAATAAAAATCGTTGAGATACGTCAGTGTTTTTCTAAGAAATAGAAAATGCATTGTGGTTTTATTGCATTCATAACTAAAAACAGCCAAAATTTGATTTATATCAGTGTACCAGTGGGATGCGATAGCTGCTGGTCAACGGGCATTCGAATATCATGAATATGGAAAGCCGTTATTCATTTCCTATACAGTCCAGTTTTCTGTTCGCAAAACAGAACAAAAAAATTATATTATGCAGGACAAAGGGAAAAACAACTACGAAAGGTCTTGTAGTTCGAATCATGTTACAAGGTGAACGCGCATTTCCGGTCGCAGGCCCTATGGCAGGGATGGCGAACCTTTTATGGAAGTGCGTCAAATTTGTTTTTTATTTCAAATCCATTTTTTACGGTTTATATAGGTTGAGTAATTAAAACAATAATATTAAAGGTTTACACATTTTGTTAGCTTGGTTTTATATAAGAGAAATACAAATGAACTCGTAATTTACACATTATAAAAATAAATGACTCTTAAATGTTCTACAAAAAACAAATTTAAAATTATACTATATAAACCATTTTGTTCTCAACTACCGAACTGTTCAAAGAATTTAATGTCTTAAGAGTGGAAGATATCTACGGAAAGTGTTGTATGCTCCAGGTGCATAAGGAGAGCTTCCCATCGGACCGTATTACGGGAAGGTTAAGAACAGGATGCCTCGCTCTACAGAGAATTAAAACTACTACGGCCAAACATCATTATACTTATATAAGACGGAAGCTTTTCAATAATTTACCACAAAATCTACGTCAAGAAATAAATTACGGAAAATTCAAGAAAAGCTTCCTGACATAATTAACATTAACCGTATTTTACAAATAAAAATGTGTGTATTATATGTGCCTGTGTATTTCAATTTATAAATTTTGTGTTTTTATTTATTTTTTTAACTTGTTATTAGTATTAAATTTTCTCAATTTTTACAATTGTTTAATTTTTTATTTATTTTGATATTTTGTTTTTCATTTTTTTGTTTCCTTTTTAAAATTATCTTCTAAACTTGCCAAAAACAAAAGCCAGACTCTTTATTGGCAAGTTCAACCTTAATTTTTCCATTTTTATACTGCATGTTTTGTTTTTTTACGATAATAAAGATTTAAATAAATATAAATATAGTATTTAAGGAATATAATATTTGGCGGTCAATGGTAGGTTAGGTAGCAGCGGATAGACTGACGCCAATAAGGTGTATCTAAGAAATACCACGTAAATACTCCATCCTGTAAATTCTGCTACCGCCCCCCTCGTGGTGGCCACCGGGCAATGCAGCAATAACTGTAGCAATCGGCAGGGGGCGAGTCTTCGGCGCCTCAAAACCGATCTCCACTTGGCCAAGAGAAGGAAAACTCCGACACAAAAACCTGGTTGAGCTGACCCTTAGGGTCCTTGTATCCCAGGCCTCAAGAACGCGGGACTTATCATCCAGCCTTTAAAAAAAACACCGATTACGAAAACATCACCCCCTCAGCCTCGGACACAAAATGGCTACGGTAACCGACCTGGCATATCCCTACCGGAAAAATATAGACCAACCCTCTCCAACAAATTTACCCTCCGCATAGCAATACGAGTATACAATGAACGCACCTTGTGGACCCCTGGTAAAGATTTTTATGCCACATGTGTCATAAAATATAACAATTCGGACATTTTAGGTTTGAGTGAAGTGCGCTGGAAATGTCTTAAAAATCTTTTTCGCTGGCGGATTTCAAACTAAAGAAAACAATTACAATGTTAAAGTTTAAAAAAAAAAACAATTTTTTTTTTCATTATAGTGGTGTACAGTTAGATTAAATTAAAATTATTATTTAGATTAAGATACTAGCATTATCATTCTAGTTGTTTAGAGTGAGGAAATAAATATCAAATTAAGATAAAAATGTTCTACAATGATTTAGAATTCTGGGAAAAAATGGATTCTTATTATAATTTGTGCTTGAAATACCAATATGAAATACTTTTTGCAGCCAAGTTGTACATTCAGGGATATGAATTTTTATTTAGTCAAATAGATATAGGCAATCTTAGTTGTTATTGAATATTTCGTAGAGGAATGCGATATCATTTATGGTTTTTATAGATTTTAAGGTATCGTTTTGTGTTGTACTGCAGCTTTTTCATAGTAATTAAAATGTACATTTTGTTGAAAGTTTAAGTGTTTCAACCTTTTTTTATCCTTTTAATAGTTTCCTAATTTAAAAAGCATTCAATGTTCACTGTACACAGCAACACGACATTATTCTTCTGAACAAAAAACAAGTTTCCCCTTCTTTCAGATGCGTTTATTTCACGAAAACTAAAAGAAATTACAAAATCAACTAAATAATGCAACAGATCCTTAATCTGAGCCCCTTAAAATTCAATTCCGTAAAATAAATAGCCGTGAGTTTTTAAGAAAAAAACCAAGTGTACGAAAATCTGGAATGTGCCCAGTGGTAGACGTGTAGCCCCAAATAATAAAAGCTTATTTTAAACAATGCACCATCAGTAATCACAAACGCACGTTCGTACCATGCAATAAAAATGAAATGTAAATGACGCCTTATCGTATATTTTTGGCGGCACGTTATATAAAAATACTGACTGATTGTTGTTCTAAGAAAACAGAGGCAACGAAGAATTAATAACAGCGAAAATATTTGTCGCCGGGCATTTAAATAACTTGAGATAAAAATATGCCATTGTGCGGCTGGGCATTTCTGGGCAACCTTGAAATAAGGTTAGTAATAAAACTTTCTTACTTCTTCCAAAATATAAAGAACTTTTTTTTTTTTGTAATGCATTTCCAGGTATAATATCTTATTACTTGCATAAAAAAATGCATCAGTCACAGTAAAACCACGTATTTTTCTCTCCTTTCTCGTAGCATTGCGAGATAAACAAGTATGAAATTAACATAATGCAACAAAGATGAAGAACATTTTAGAGAAGGGAATATGGAAGTCTAGGCATTTACAGGGCTTATGACATATCATTGGCTGGTTTAAGTGGCCACTTTACTCACTGTGTAACATTAACCATTCTGCCCATATTAAAACATCTATTTCCTTTCAATTATTTCATCGGTTAATGTTTGTGAATTAAATTTTAAATTGAAATAGATATGAAATTTACACCAATGTATATTTTTGTTTATTGAATTCTTAAAAAGTCGTTAGGATTAGGTATATAAAATATTATTAAGTCAAGTCATATTATTACTCTTCTGGTTAATGTAGTCATCAAGAGCTTTTTTCTTATTAATTTTATTAGACAATTGATACTTGCTTTTTTTCTGCACGATCTATTTTTTTTATTTTTATGTTATAGCTGTAACTGTCCAAAAAAGAGACGAACTCTTGTGCCTTAAACTGTTATTTATTTAGTAATTTAAAGTAATATAATTTCTAATATACATTAGAAGAAAATTAAAATTGTACGAAGTAAAATAAAAAACTGAAAATAATGATTCATCATCATCAGTGGCGCTCCAGCCCGTTGTGGGCCCTGGCCTCCTCCAGAATTCGTCTCCATTCGTCCCTGCACCCCGCGGCTCTTCTCCAGTTCGTCAGGCCAATCGCTCTTGTGTCACAAAATAATAATTCAGTAACACTAATTAAAACAGGAAGCTATTTTTACTTAGGTTGAAAAAAAAATTAAAAATTTACTATGAATTTATTTTCTGATTTATGAGTTTAAATAGTTTTTTGTTCATTAGGTTGATTATTGTAATTTTTTATTATTTTTTATTTTATTTTTTATTAAATTATTTTGGTATCTGTGTGACTTATGTATCTCAAATTCGTTTTTTTTTTTCTTCGTAAATTTGCATATTATAATTTATTTCGTAAATCGTGGTTTCTGTATAAACTTTAAATACTATATTCAGGTTTTTCCGTTTACAATGTTGCAGGTTTTTTAAGCATTAATTTGATAGTTGATCTGTAAACTATTTTACAGGGGTTTAATATATTGGCATATGCACCATCCCTCCAACAAACCATATTGTAATAAAGATCTTACTCGATTTCAATCGCAATGTATCTAGATCATTTTTTTAATTTTTTTTATTTATTTCTTAAGTTAGCTTATATTAAAACTAATATAAACTATTATGTACATTTACATCATCTATATATATTTACATTTCCTTACAGTAACTTATACATTTATTTTTAAATTCTTTCAGACACTTTTCATTCTTCATACATTCAGGCATCTCATCATATATTTTTAAACCCTTATACATCAAACAATTTTGCGACTCAGCTCTTTTCAATAATGGTAGTCTTATTTTATCCTTTTGTCTAGTAGCATATTCATGACAATTTTTGTTTAAGACAACTTTATCCTTAAAATATTTTGGTAATTTATCGTGAAAAAATTTATGTATAAATATCAACATATCAAATTTAAGTCTCCTTCTTACAGATAACCATTTAAGTTCATCTCTCATTTTTTTTACATTGCTATATTTATTTTTCTTAAGAACTATTCTCATCGCTTTATTTTGTAAAATTTCTAGTTTATTTAAATTTCCTTCGTTTGCTAAAAATAATATTGTTGAGCAGTAATCTGTATGTGGAAGAATGATTGTTTTGTAAATTAGTTCTGCAGTACCTTTATTTAATTTATTTCTCAATCTACAAAGGAAAAATATTTTTTTTGATATTTTTTTATTAACGTGTTCAAAATTTGCATTTAATGTCAATTTTGAATCAAGTATTATCCCCAAATATTTCATTTCATTAACCTTTTCTATGGTTTCATTATCAATAAGTACATTCATCCTTGGGTTTGGCTTTTTCCTTCCTAACTCCATGTATTTTGTTTTTCCAACATTAAGCTGAAGTTTATTAATTTTGAGCCACTCAGATATTCTGTTTAAGTCCTCGTTTAATTTTTATAAAGTCTCTGTATAATTTTCTCCCGCTTTATATATTAATGTATCATCGGCAAATAATTGTAATTTGCAGTGTTTTGTTATATTTGTGATGTCGTTTATATATATTATAAATAAAATTGGTCCTAGAACTGATCCTTGGGGAACTTTCAGTTATTCTCCAATGGTTCAGATATTTTGTTATCTATTTTAGTTACTTGTTTTCTTCCTTGAAGATATTCTTTGAATAAATTGAGGGCCTCATTTGATAGTCCTATTATTTCAAGTTTTTGTAGTAATTTTTTTCGATCTATTGTTTCAAATGCCCTTTTAAAGTCCAAAAACACAGCTAAAACATACATATTTTTATCCATTTCCCTTTTCCAAGTATCAATGACAAATATTTTTGGTACATGAAGGTAAGATGATCAGTCTTACGCTGCAGGTACCAGTCTAGGGACACATTTTAAAATAAATATTTGATGTCAACCACTTCGGTAATTGAACCCGAAACCTCTTGCATGGTAGTCAAACTTGCTGCAACACAAAGCCGACCTCATTAACATCATTAATAATACATTAGATTTACATGATTTTTATGTACACAAAATAAACTTAATTCTAATATTAACAAATTACAACAGGGATAATGGAAGTCTGCGCATTTACAGGGCTTATGACCTGTCATTGCCTGGTTTATGTGGCCACTTTACGCACTGTGTAACATTCACCATTTTGTCTATGTTTCTTCAATTCTTCCATTTGTTGATTTTAGTGTAGTTAAAGAGTTGTCTACAAGCCTTTGGACAAACTCAAGTAGTGTAATTGATTCAAATGGACAGGCAATGTTTCCATAATTATATAACATGCTTAGGTTTTAAATGAAAAATATTTATTTTTTATGTTTTTTAGAACAAATACAACTAGGTATCGTTAATGTTTATTTTATTTTAGCAAATAGTACATAGGTTTGAGTTCAGTAATTCGGTAAAACAGAATAAGCTAATTCCATCAGAATACTAATTATTAACACAGTTTGACATTCGCGGGGTTCACGGGTTGAAGATCACAGGGATTCTGTTTACACTTGACTGATGAGATTGACTGTCCTGACTGACTGTCCAAGTCCAAGGCAGCGTTGCCAACCCTACCGATTTTTCGGAAGATCTACCGATTTTGGGAAAAATCTACTGATCTACGGAATTTGATCGAAATTCTACCGATTTTTAAACCTTACCAAATTTCTATAGATTTTTAAAAAGACTTATTCGTAAATTATTATGAAAATGAAACTTTGTTATCAGTGTTAAACAATTCTATTCTTTTACAAGAGCACAACTATAGTTTCGGGAGAGCACTCCTCCCATCGACGGGTGATATAAAACTAATATAATAAACACAGAATATTGTTCACAATGTCATAACATTGTGTAACACTGATAACAAAGTTTTATTTTCATAATAATTTATAACGAAGTGTTACGAAGTGAATATCGATTAAATTTTTTTTAAAAAGACTTATTCGTCTTTAATATAGACAATCCACTTATAAATAAATAAATCAAACACAATTTTTTTCTGTTTGCTCAGAAAGTTACTTTTTTGCCATCTGTTTATTATAATGGATACCACTTTTCTTTTATAAGCTCATAGTTTTTATTTTATTTAGTGGAATGTTAGCATATCACTTAATAATAATAAAACGTTTTTCTCACCTGTAACTATTTTCTGTTCAAATAAAGTAACCTTTTTCCCCGATTACCCAGTAGTTATTATTTTAACATTAAGATTGAAATTGCGATAAACGTAAAAAAATACGTAAATTATTGTGATCTCACTGGAAATTGAATCTGGAACCCGTGTGTCAGGCAAGCGTCAACCATTTTTCCAAGGGGGCCACCATTTGGTTTGGTTTTTAACAAATCCACTAACATCTTGATGGTCTCCGTGTGTGGTCCGATGGTCTAGTGGTCAAGACGCTCGACTCACGCTCGGAAGGTTCCGGGTTCGATTCCCGGTGAGAACACAAAAATTGAAATGTGATTTTTCTCAAGCCTGGGTGTTTTGTGATGTAATTCACCACTTAATTGGGCCTCCTGGCCTGTTGTGGTGCAAAAATAAAATAAATATGAACAATAAAATGAAAATATGCTTAGCGAAATTTAGTAATAATAAAAGGTAGGGAAATTTTTATACATCCCCCTTTGCCCCAACCGCCCCCACCTCTAGGACAATGAATCTTCCGAAATCTACTGATTTATTTTTCTCTATCTACCGGTTTTCGCATGATGGAGGTTGGCAACGCTGGTCTAAGAACAAAAGGAGAAACATATGGCGTCATCCTTTAGCTCTTTCTTCACAGTAAAGGTTGATAAAACTACCCAGCAAGTTAGTTTGCGAGTATTAATTGCTTATTAAGTAGTAGTGCTTATAAGAAGCTGGCTAAGTGCATGAGCTGTTCCAAAATGCGTGGAAGCAGCAGTTTGTAGCTTAGACAAACCTCCGTGGGATAACCTGTTTGGAGTGCTGGATCACCCCCCAATACCAGGACTGTTCCAAAATGCATGGAAGTGGTCTGAGAGCTGAGGAGATGAACTACAGGCTTGAAAGCAAATATATTTTACCATGACTGTTCCAAATAAGGAAGCTGTATGGGAGCTGAGATAGATAACTTTGACTTTTATGATGGGTGCACGATCTTTTATAAGTGAACTTTTAGTGAAGATTGTAGCGGGGATGATTTCCTTTAGGCCTCCGCGGGGGATCAAGCGCTCAGGAGTAGCCGGTCAGATGCGATGTCGGAAGATTAAGGTTGTGGAGCCAAGACAGCGATACAGCGTTTTCGACCGCACGTTACAGTCTTTATAATTACAAGAGTAATATTATAACGGAAAAAAAGTAATACTACTAAAAATGATTTAAAAATAAAATTTCACATGTATTTAAAACATGCTCAATTAATTACAATCATTTTATTTTATTTTAATTTACCCAAAGTTAACAGGTTAAAAAAACAAATTTAGCAAAAATGGTATTAATATAAACATACTCGTACATATAAAAAGCAATATGAAAGAAGAATCAAAATAAATTGCAAAATTTCAGTAAATAATTGAAACAAAAAATGTAATTGAATGTAATGAAATGCACAAAAAAAGGTAGGTGCTTATTATAAGATGGTTATTGGTAGTTTTTCTTAAAGGTTTTCAGAACATTGATTTTAAATGAATTTGGTCTATTTGTCCTTGATAATTATCTTCGACAAAGGCAACACAGGTTGTTTTACCCACCGCAATGCAGAACCAACCTGCCAATGGTTATGCCGGTAGAAAAAGCAATCGTGTTATTCAATCGTATCGCCTCGGATGTCGATATGTTTCATGACAGTGGGATTTCTCTTAGGAAGACAATTTCCTAATTTAAAGACAAAAATAAAAATTTTAGCGCCATAGATTTTTTCAATGAAATAAAATACTGTTTTAAAAAATATATCAAAATTGCGATAGAGACGTCTTAAGAGCAAAGTTATAAGTTTTTTTTTTTATCATATTTTAAATTAGTTTTCATTATTTTATTATAAATTATATGCGTATGTCGCGTATGTATGTGCATGAGTGTATGCGTAAATGTTCATGTGTGTATGTCTTTGTATATTAAAATTTATACATATAAATGTATATATGCATTCCCAAGTGTGTATTTGTACATATGTGTATGTATATATATATTTATTTATTTATTTTACATAAACGGCATAAACTGCCTTTAACATATAAATATGAAAAAAAAATACATGTATAAAAACTTAACAAAAAATTATAAAATTGCATAACTATAACAATAGTAACAAGTAGGTAAATACACATAAGCATCCAAAAATATTAACGAAATAAATACAAAAATATGAAAAAACAAAAAAAGGAAAAACAGTTTTAAATATAAAGAAAAGTTTAAGAATATTATTGCGAGAGAAAAAAAGAAATCAGACTCGTTTTATAACTATCAAGTCCAGAACCAAATATATCAGCCTTGTCCTCATACTGATTAATGTGTTGGTTTCAGAAAAAAAAATGGATGGCTTTTTTGTAGCCTTTCTTTTTAATAAATCTGATTTGTTTATTTTGTAATGTTTTGATAATGAATTGGATACTCTGTAATGTTCTCATTGTAATTAAAAAAAAAAAAAGAAATAAAATTATTTAATAATTTTTATAAAAAGCATAATTCAGATACGGCGCGTCTACTTTCAGTGTAAATTGTGGTGCCCATTCGCTGAGGGTCATTCTCTAGTTGTGATGCTTTGCATTATTTGTGACCCTCGCTATGCACCGAAGTTCATATTATTCATACTAATGCAACCCCCGACGTGATTTCCGACGAGATTTATCTGGCAAAGTAGAAACTGGAACTTTGTACTTAACGTGTGTATCCTAATATGTGTGTTACACCTTTCTATGTGTATTATATGGCTACTCCAGTGGCGAGCACTTTATAATATTATAGGCATTATAGCAGTGATGTTGCCTACTTTACTCCAGATCATAACAATGTTATGGGATTTACGGAACCAATTTATGCAAATTACATAGAATAAGTGCGTTTTATTTTATACAAACTGAACTGAGCTAGATTTGAGTATATACTCGTATATAGATTAACTGAACACAGTCTTAACTTTGATGTTAATTATTGTATTTGGTTTAAAGTATATAAACAAACCGTTTATAATTGAACGTAGTTATGCAGAAAGCAGCCAGTCCCAAATTTTGTAAAAATAAGATATTACTGTTATCAGGTACAGTAAGGTCAATTCTATGATCTGCTAAAACCAGCCAGACTGCTTTCATACAAAAAACTGTATTAATCAGCTTTTGAAAATGGTGTCGATTACAAAAACAGCATTTTTCAATTTGCTTAAAACAACCTCAGCATCAGAAATCTTACTGTTCTTTAAAAATCATTGAAACTGGTCAAAAACATAATTAGATTCTTGTTTGTCATATAAAAAAAACTAATGTTTTCATCGTTTATCATTTGTTAAAGTCAAAAACATTCCAACTGTTGTATAGACATGATTATTCAGTCCTTTTACAAAAATTATATTATCTCAGTTTCACTTTTCTATAGCTGGCTGCTTTCTGCATAACTATGTTCAATTGTTTGTTTACGATTATATAAATAGTGAGGGTATGCAATGACAGGAAATTTTGATAAATAGGTATTCGACATTGTTTGACTGTCATTGTCTTTATTTTATTTTATCTATGTTTACACCAGAGCAGGCCAGGAGGCCAAATTACAGTGGTGAATCATATCACAGAACACCCAGGCTTGAGAAAAATAACATTTATTTTTTTGTGTTCCCACCGGGAATCGAACCCGGAACTTTTCGTGCGTGAGTCAAGCGTCTCGAAAACTACTCCACAGAGACCGCAGGAGGATTGCAGATGCCTCCCCGATACTGTGCAAAAAAGACAACTGCATGTTGGATTTTTATGCTTAACTAAAATAAGCTAAATGGACGTTTCGCTGTCCCATTTTCCGCACCTCAAAACAAAACCCATTTATTATTTTTTTAGACGAAATTTTCTGTATAAAAAACAGTTAACATATTTGTATACCGTGCACTCGTAGACAGAAAATAAAACTGAGCGGTTTTGGATGGTTCTTGTTCCCATAATTAGCAATTTGCCAACAAAACGTAACAATAGGGACACGCCAACATTGTGCGTCTATAGAGATTGAAAAATCACATTTGTTCTTTAACCGCCAGATAGGATTTGAAGTGAGCTTGATATTTAATTCAAAATGGCCGATTGTGTCGTGAAAGCGTGTATAAAACCATTTGGATAAACCTGAAAAAAATGGTGTAACTTTTCATTGGTTTGGTTAATGGTTGAATTCCAAAACTTTAATCAATTAATTCTCAAAAATGAAATTCTTTTTGTAAATGTCAAACTTTCTCTTCTTATCGACAGGGATGCACTTTATGTTGGAACACAATTTTCAAAAATGTATTAAATGTTAGTTAACACATTTTTATCATTACCAAAAATTTAGTTAAAAGGAATTAATGGATAGAAATTATTATAAAAAGGGAACTGATCTTATTGAAATCCATGAAAAAACTTATGTTGTTGGAAAAAATCAATTAAAAATTATTTTGTACACGAAAAAATAACAACCTCCTATTTTTTTAAGTGAATGCATTTTTGTAAAAGGTAACCATTATTGGTCGATAGTATATTTTCTTTTATTTGTTATTTTTTTTTAATAAATTCTTTATTAGAATAAATAAACAAAACATTCAGTAAAAAAATGGAACACTTAAGGTTAAACTTGCCAAAAAAGAGTCTGGCTCCTGTGTTTGGCAAACAAAAAATGCAAAACAAAATAATAAAATAAATAAAAAAATTAAACAATTCTATAAATTGTGAAAACAAAACACTAAAAACAGGCACATATTAAACATACATCTGTATTTTCAAAATACAGTTAATGTTAATTATGTCAAGAAGCTTTTCTTTAATTTATCTTTTAATTTTCCGTAATTTATTTCTTGACGTAGATTTTGTGGTAAATTATTGAAAAGCTTCCGTCCTATGTAAGTATAATGATGTTTTGACTTGGTAGTTTTAATTCTCAGTAGAGCAAGGCACCCTGTTCTTAGCTTTCCCGTAATACGGTCTGATCGGAGGCTCTCCTTATACACCTGTAGCATACAACACTTTCCGTAGATATCCTCCACACTTAAAACATTAAATTCTTTGAAAAGTTTGGTAGTTGAGAACAAGGATGGTTTATATAATATTATTTTAATGATTTTTTTCTGTAGAACTTTTAAGGGTCTAAGATGAGCGTTATAAGCCCCTCCCCATCCAACTATTGCATATTGAATGATTGACTGTACTGGAGCAAAATAAACTGTCATTAATTGATCCGTCGATAAGATATCTCTAAGCTTTAAAAATATGTGGAATAATTTTCTTAGTCTTTTGCATATTGAATCTATTTGTTCTTTCCATTTAATATTTTGGTCGATTATTATTCCCAGATATTTTATCTTAGATTTTTCGGTCAGGGTCATTGGAGAGAACAGTTTGTATGGTATCCGCAGTTTTTGTCGTGAGATTTTAGGTCTATATGATTTTGTCGATTTCTATTGTTTTATGTTAATATTAGGAAGTGGGTTTTTTCTGTATTTATTGTCAAGTTACTTTGTTCCAACCACTCTTTTAAAACTTTTAAGTCTATATTAGCCACTTTTCAACCACATTTTAAGTTTTTTCATTAAAAATCATCACAGTTTTATAAGTGTAAGAAATGATTTCGCCCTTAAGTTGTAAATTGAACATTATATTGGCATAGATTATTAATACGAGTAGTATAGGACCTAGAATAGTACCTTGTGGGATGCCAAAATAGGAGGAAGTTGAATCGCTCAATGTTTTGTTTATCCTGGTGTACTGGATTCTGTTTTTTAAAAAATTCTTCTAACCACACAAGAACCGTTCCACCAATACAAATTACTCATTTACGATCGTTCCTATTTTTCTGCAAAAGATATTGAAGATTTTAAAACCTTTAAATATACCTATGTTAAAGCTCATTATTTTGCTAAAACGTAAATCGGTCTAGTAGTTATTTAGTCTATCGAGGACACACAAACAAACATTGGCTTTTATATAAATAGATTAATAATTATCGGACCTAGTTAAAAAAAAATATTTCACTCTGATGAGAATATGTATTAAAGTAGGTACTATGTAAACCTTTAAATTAAAGGCTTTAATGAACAAAGCGAATAATGATAATGGTGATAATCAATTGATGACTTGTATGAAGTGCATTGGTAGAGACAAAGTTACAAAAAAAAATACCGATCAGAAAATTATATTTATTTAATTTTGTTTAAAGATACATATTAAAAAAAAAAATAATAACGTATCCCTAACTCTATGACGCCAAGAGCACTATATTGAGTTGGAATACTTGTACAACAAAATGGAAAGTGGAGAGATGCATATGGTTAATGAATATCAAAATTTGAAGCATATGTTCTGCCAGTTGCTACATACGAGTATACGATCTAGAAATGGTCACACTGTCTAAAAAAACACAGAGCAATTACAAGTGGCAAAAATAACCATGAAAAGATTCATGTTAAGGTTAAGTTTTGATAGATAGAATAGATAAAGTCAGAAATGTAGAGGTGTGAAGAAGAACAAAAGTCACTGACATAATTCACCGCATAGTGACCCTAAAATGACAATGGGCAGGCCACGTAGCCAGGAGCTTGGACGAAAAATGGACAAATCGCATGTTGTCATGGAGACCTCCAAAAATATGAAAAAATGCAGGGTGGTTTACATACAAAACGCCAAACTGACAGTGAAAAGGGACAATAAAATCAGTAGACGTATATTCAATGAAAATCTCGGATGATGAAAATAATGTTTGAAAAACTCCTTTTTCTGTATTCAGTTTAAATATTTTTACCAGATCGTAGTTTCACGGTAGTGTCGGGGACTCTAGATCAGAGGTTTTTGGTTCAAACACCACTCTACCATACTCGATTCCATTTTCAAGCTCAGTTTATTGCGTGGTTTGCTTGTCAAATTCGACGTGATACGACGTGACGACACTTGCTTTCTCCGCTGGTCATTCCATTTCTTTTGGGGACGACTTTTTAGTTCGGATGTGTTTGGAGTGTTATCTTTTCTCAATGAAATAAGATGACTTATTGCAATCGCTTTTAATAAAACTGCAAACTAAAGAAGATAAATTTAAGAACGAGAATCGTAAATAATTAAGCCCATTTACAGCATCAGTAAGTACTGTAACCTCTCTCGCGTATTCTCACATTCTGGTCTGTCACCGCATTTTTGTGTAGAGGGATGTAGGTACAGTCGGGGTCTACGTTTGAATAAAAACGGAAGGATAAAAATTGGCCGTGTAATTTCGAAATCCTGTAAAACGAGGTTCCAGTGTGACCTTCATTAAAAATCTTTCTGGCAACCGTCTGACTATAAAAGATGATTCAGGAATTAATTTGTTAATTTTCTGTTTTGTTCCTGACCATTTAATTTTTTTTTAGAACATCATCGCGAATCTTGACGTCACAACTATCGATGCCAAACATGTAGCGTTTTTAAAGTGACAAATTTTAAAAAACCTTTTTCAAAGTTGTATATGAAAAAAATTTCTATACAATATTGATTTTGAAGATACTCGTATGACTAATTATTCTAAATCCATTTCATGTATTTTCATCGGTATTCATCATCATCATCAGCCGTCTCTTGTCCAATGTTGAACATAGGCCTCCCCCTTTAGTCTCCATATTTCCCTATCCTGAGCCAACCGCATCCAACCACTTCCTGCAACTCGTCTTATGTCATCAGACCACCTTGTCTGAGGCCTGCCGACACTTCTTCTACCCGTTCTGGGTCGCCATTCCAGGACTTTTTTGGTCCATCTAGAGTCTGTGATTCTGGCTATATGACCAGCCCAGCTCCATTTCTGGTTGGCATCCCTATGGACCACATCGGCGATTTTTGTTCTCGCTCTAATCCATGTATTGGTTTTTCTGTCTCTCAACGAAATACCCAGCATTCTCCTTTCCATGGCTCTCTGTGTCACTGATAATTTGTGTTAATTTTTTTTCGTAAACACAAAAGTTTCACAGCCATATGTCAGTACAGGGAGAACACGAGCATCAAAAAGTTTCTTCTTTAAGTAATGTGAATACTTCGGAAATTTCAGGATATATGAGAGCTTACCAAAGGCAGCCCTTGCTAAACCTCGCCTTCTTTCTATTTCTACCCCTTGATTATCTTTGCCGAGCTTTATTTCATGCCCTAAGTATATATAACTATCAATTTTTTTAATTATTTCTCCATTTACTAAGATGTTACATGATTGGTTTGCATCACTAATTACTTCAGTTTTTGAAGCATTCATTTTCAAGCCTATTTTCAGGGATGCTGTATTAACTTCGTTTATTATGTTTTCGAGTTCTTTCTCATCTTTAGCAAATAAGACTATATCATCTGCGAATCTGAGATTGCTAATGAGATCGCCGTTGATGTTAATACCCTTGTCGTTCCAGTCAAGAGTTTTGAAGACATCTTCCAGAGCTAGTGTAAATAATTTTGGGGATATTGTATAACCCTGTCTTACTCCTCTTCATATGCGGAACTTTTCGCTTGGTTCATGGAGCTGTACAATAGAGGTGGCGTTATTGTATATGTTTTTTAGGAGTTCGGAGTACCTGTGATCCACTCTACAATTATCTAAATCTTTCATTACTGCCCATATCTCTACAGAATCGAAAGCTTTCTCAAAATCAATGAATGCTAGTTGTAGTGACATATTATATTCATTATATTTTTAGATGATATTTTTCAGGGTCTGTATATGATCGTTCGTGCTGTAACCTCTCCTAAATCCTGCCTGTTCTACCGGTTGGTATGTGACTAGTTTAGTAGAGTCTATTATTAATTATGTTTGTGAACAACTTGTACAAGTGAGATAACAAACTAATAGGTCGATAATTTTCCAACTTCCTATGGTCACTTTTTTTGTGAAGGAGAATTATCGTTGCGTTGTTCCATTCTTCTGGTATACGTTCTTCTTCCAGACATTTATTTAATAGAGTCACAACTGCTTGTTGAAGAATTTCTCCCCCACATTTTATGGTTTCGATAGCTATACCATCAGAGCCAGGGGTTTTTTTGTTTTTCATCTGTCTCATGGCATGTTGGACTTCTTCCCATGTTAAATCAGGAATGTCTTCTGATCCGATATTTTTAATTCCAATCTTATTTTGGTTCTCACTCTCAGGTATTTGTGAGGTATAAAGTTTTTTGTAGAACTCTTTTGCTATATTTAGTGTTTCAAATCTATTTCTGCTCTCACTACCATCCTCTTTACACAACGTCGTTATTTGTTTTCTGCCAATGCTAAGTTTTTTCTGTAAAATTTTAGTTCCTCCACTGTCTTTTATAATGTCATTGACCACACTTTCCTTGTACTTTGCCACATCTTTCCTCATGTTTGATTCTGGGATCTTCCTGGTGATTATTGCTGCATCTGGTATTACAAACAACTGTCACTGTCAAAAAAAAAAAAATCCTTACCCACTATATTTTCTTGCGCCCTGTACCCCACCTACCCTTTATCTGGCCCTTCTCTGAGTGCTGGGGAGGAGAAATTTCGTCTCAACTAAATATGTGATCAAAGTATGCACCTTTTTGTCTTTTAACAGTTGTTGACCAATCCAATTAATAAAACCAAAGTTTTTTGGTCATCGCAAAAAAAAGTATTTATGGCTTTGGCGTTTGATTATATGCACGGATGCTTTGCTAGAAGGTGAAGGGTTAGGCAAGTTTTCTTAAAACCTTCCAAAAAGAAAGCTTAAAGGTAAAAGAAACGTGACGTATCGCAACATTAACAACTTAAATGCTAATTTTATAAAACATCGTATAATATAATATAACTTAAAAAAAAAAAAATGTAATTTAATTTAACATATTACAACAGAGATAAAGAACATTTCATAGAAGGCAAAACAGAAGTCCAGGCATTTACAGGGTTTATGACTTGTGGTTGCAGTGGCCACCTTTTCACACTGTATTACATTCACCATTCCGCCCATATTTGAAAATCTATATTTCTTCAATTATTTTATCTGTTGATTATTTATATATTTAACCGGATTCATCTTATTAAAACATTTTACCTAAATTCTAGAAAACGCCTTCCTTGTCTACAAAAACTTGGACAAACTAAAAATATTGTTTTTTTTTTAAATTAAAAACATATACATAATTTCATATTATATTCCCAGCGAGTTAGAATTACGATCACGGTATACGTTTATTTATTTGTTTATACATTTCTTATTTACATATTTACAATTTTTTGTTCACTTTGCCTAGCTAGGTATATAAAACAGTACGCGACAATTTTTTTTTAAATATTTATTACTTAAAAACATTTTATTATTTAATTTGATTTTTATATTTATTCTTAAATTCTTTAAACTTCGACTGAATATGTTGTGTTATTTAAGTGTTTTTTTTTTGTTCATAAATCTTGGGTAAAAGTTAATTCATGTTTTTATTTTTTTAAATAGTTAAATGAAATGTGTTAGTATTATATTTTTTTGTAAAAGGCATGTTTGCCGATTATGTTAATAAAATTTAAATAATAAAAATAGGGCATTCATAAAATATTATTGGAGACATGAGTCTTTCGTTATACAACAAAACACAAGAATCAGTTTTCAGTTTCTCCTTTAACACAATGAAACTGATAACGTTAGCATTTATTCAACGGTGGGAATGGAATCCATATAATTTTTCCACGTTCCTTATTCTCGAAATAAATAATAAACATATCGCGTGGATCGTTATGTTTAGTATCAAGATAATGAAAAAATCTGTCGCCAACCGTTGAAAAACAAAAGACCGATTAAGGAATTCATAGCCATCATTTATCTTAAAGCTCTTATCACCATCCTATGGTTTAAATAACACCACAGTGATTCACCAACGGCTTTATTCTATAGCTAATTTGTTTTGAAAATATATTCGTATCGTATGAAAGGAAACGAGAGCCAAATACAATTTTAATTGAGTTAGAGTGATATGGATATATGACGAACGAACGAACTTACCAAACAAAAATGTGACGGAATAAGCCTGCAGCTTTTCCGTACCTTTACCACACATTGACGTTCTGTATTTTAGGTGAAACTGGGCTGAAATTGATTCTGCTGAACTAATAAAATCAATTATAAAATTTAGAAGTTCTGTAGAATAATCTTTTTTCGACATCTCTTAAACAATCCATCCTGCGTAAAAATAAATACATTCATCGAGTATGCTCGCCATACGATAAAATTTTTGTCACGATACATATTTTTAACAAAAGAAAATATTGTTTTAAAAACCGTAATATTAAAATTGCGATAGAGACATCACAAGAGCCACATTTATTGTTACAATTTTTTTTATCGTTTTATTTATTAGTTTTCATTCTTTTATTACTAATCATACATAAGATGATAGAGATGCATTGTATTTTGTATACAAATATAGTGCCCTATGAACATTTAATTGCTAAATCGTATTATGATGCGATATTTATAGTCAAAGTTCACAGAAACTATATCGTTTCATTAAAAATATTACTTTAAAAATAAAAATAACGAAATAAATACCGCACTTTACGAAAATTACGGAAAAAAGTACACGTAGGTCTGTTTGTCTGCGGTCTGGTTCAGATGGTGATTTAAATTTTGAGATATTTCATTACCCTTATAGACATATTTGCATGGTGTTAAAATAGTATTTTTTTAATATTTTTTTTATTATTTTTTGTTTTTTACAATATACATAAGAGGTAAAACAGAGTATTAAAAAAATAAAGGATAATTACATAGCAATGAAATACATATTAACAGGAAAAATAGTAAACGAAAAATCCCACAAAAGCATGGCCTGTTTATAGGTATACAAGAAATGTTTATATGTTTATGTTTATAAGGTAGTTTTTTTTATTTT
The DNA here is from genome assembly GCF_059751315.1 of Micrasema longulum. Taxonomy (NCBI): domain Eukaryota; kingdom Metazoa; phylum Arthropoda; class Insecta; order Trichoptera; family Brachycentridae; genus Micrasema; species Micrasema longulum. Next base: position 106,872 of record NW_028277556.1, read on the forward strand.
AATAAAATAAAAAAATAAAACAACATTAAAATATTCCTTATTATTAAGGACAACCAAAAACATCACAGAAAAAAAGAGCTAATATCTGTAGTTTTTTTTTTATTCTATTAAAATAAATATAAAACAGTGAAAGTCACTCTCGAAATACAAGAGCGAGTCTCGTTTTCGGAAATTTAGAGTTATGAAAATATAAAAAATAAATCTATATTATAAAAAAAAAATAACATATTTAATTTATTTAAATATGCAAAATAATTAAATAACTGATTTTTTCTTAACTTCTTATGTTTAGTTAAAAATTAATTACTAAGGTAAATAAATAATTAAGTTAAGCTAAAAATTAAGAAAACAAATATATTTCACCTAACCAATCCTTACCGATAAAATGATTAAAAAGTAAAGCATTTATTATTGTTATATTAAAATTAAAGAGCCTAAGATATTTCCTATTTTTCTGGAACGCATATGAGCGCTTGGTGGAAAACTAAATTTTCATTTTTGAAAAAATTGAAATGGTAGAAATAATCGCTACAAAAAATTAATACAAACATCTTGACAATTATTTAAAAGAAAAGCATACTCCGCCATCTTGCATAGTCGCCATCTTTTTTTGCAGATCGTTTTACATCTGCAAAAGTATATAAGGTCTCATTTACGAATGATTAGTCAGTTGTCGTTTGGCTCGGGTTTGTTTAAATCGTACGGACACCTATACGCTACAAGACGTGTGAGGTGGTAAATATCTTGTGCTTATGCACGGGTAGTTCGGGTAGTGAGTTTCAAGCGAAAAACTTTTTCTCATTAGTGAATTATTAAAATCCTTGCAAAATTTTTGTTTATAGTGACAAAATTAACTTTTTTTAAGTATTTGATAGAATGGCTTTTAAAGCCCAAACGTTTTATTTTTCTTTTTGTTTTATTGATAATTTATTTTGAATTGTGATAATGCAGTTTATAATAAATAATAACGGATAGCAGTTTAACTTAAATTTGTTTTATTCGTGTACTAGTTAATAAAAAAATAAATTATTCTATAGGAAATATTGCAAGGAAAATTACTAAGCAACAGGTTTTTTATTAAATAAAGTTTAAATGTTATCCGAAAATACTTAAATACTAATTTATAAAGTACGTCTCGATTTTAAGGGATAGTGAGGTTTTAATTTTAGTGAAAAAAAACATGTTTCGGCATTTGGGTGGACATTTTTGAGATTGTGTTGTGCTTAGTTCATACAGTTTTAATAATCAAGTGTTAGGCTTTAAATGCAATTTTAAAATCAGTGTTAAACAAGTTTGTGAGTGCTATGGAGAAAGCCGCCGCTTTAGCTACCAGTGCAGCGTCAAAGGTTGGTGCGACGGCTGAAAGTTCCAGTGATGATATCCTGGGGTGAGTTTACTTTATTTTAGCGATATTTTTTAGTCCTTTTCTCTGTATTTGCGTTTTAATTTTGTTTTGGGTCTTTTTTCTTATTTGTGTAATGTTACGAATGTGCGTACTCTGAAAAACAAGCGAAAAATCCCAATCAATTTTTGGACAAGAAACCGAAGATGATATGTTTTTTCAATAGGTAGGAATAATGTTTATACCGTACATAATTTGTACTGTATTGAACTGTACAGTATTTCATATTTTTGCACAAATTGTGTTATGTTTTTATTTTGGCGATATTTTTAAAGTTCCTTTCGCAATATTTGAATTTAAAAAAATTTATGCGTCATTTTTGTGGTTTTCGCAACTTGCGTACTGCGGAAAACAAATAAAAAATCTCGATCAGTTTAAAAAAAAAAACCGTGGCTTAATTCCTTTTTTATCTGAGAACGATTTTTCTGAATACACAAAATATCGGTCCGATAGAAAGTTTGGCGGCGTCTTTTTGTGATTTTAGTAAATTGCGTACTGTGGAGAACAAGCGAAAAATCGGAATGAATTTTTGAACAAGAAACCGTTAAGAAATAGTTATATTTTTTTAAAAAGGTAAGCTAATATTTTTAATTGTATTTCATAATTTATGTGTAAATTGTGTTTTTATTTAATGTTGGCGATATTTTTAAGTCACTGAAAATTTGAATTTTTACAACATTTCGTTTTTGTGTGGTTTTCGTAATTTGAGTATTGCGAAATACAAGTGAAAAATCCCTATTAATTTTAAGAAAACAAACCGTAGCTAAATTCCTTTTTTATCTAAAAATAACTTTTCAAAGTTCACGAAATATCTGTCCGATGATAAATTTGCGTCTTTTTTGTGATTTTTTGTCATTTGCGTACTTTGGAAAACAAGCGACAAATCCCATCAATGTTTGGACAAGTAACCGTCGCTTACAAAATATGAAGGTGTACGTACAATGATTTTATTTATGTTTATAATTTGAACTAATTTGCTTTTTTCTTTTATTTCTACGATATTTTTAAGTAAATAAGTCTTTTTTTATAATTTTTGTAACTTGTCTACTGCGGAAAACTAGCAAAAATCACAGTTTGTTTTTGGACAAGAAACCATGACCTATGAATAACTTTTCGAATTTCAAAAAATATCAGTTCATTAGTTAGCCTAGTGGATTTAAAAGAAATAAATGGTTTTAAAAAGTTTTTTATGATATTAAATAATTTGTACGAGCTTGCGCTTTGCGATATTTTAAGTTTCTTTCGCAATATTTGTTAACAATTGTTTTTTAAATATTGTTTGGTGATTTTTGTAATTTAAATCCGTATAATGTTTTTGACCAGAAACTGTAGCTGAATCTTCTTTTTTTATCTAGGAATAACTTTTCGAAGTACACAAAACACAGTAAAAAAAAAGTCATTGAGGGACTTTTTAGGGCCAATAATCAGCCTCGTGGACATTAAAAAATAAGGTAAAAATTAAGTTTATCGTGCACAATAAGTTTTTCTGGGTTATTATGCCGTGTGTCGTTCGTACTCTCTGATCATCTCTGATCATCAACCCTGATGATGGACGCTGTAACGCGATCCGAAACGTCGGTAGAGAGTACGAACGACACACGGCATAATAACCCAGAAAAACTTATTGTGCATCTTAACGGCCGTGAAAATCTAAGAAGTTTAGGTTTATCGTATTTCATAATTTGTACGTAACTTACATTTTGTTTTTTTTTTTTGGCGATATTTTTAAGTTCTGTTCCCTTTAAACATTTTTTGCGTTTTTTTGTCGATTTCGTAACTTGCGTAATGCGGAAAATAAAATTAGATCACAATGCATTTTTGGACAAGGAACAATAACTTGTGAATAATTTTTTCGAAGTTTTTAAAATACCGGTTTAAAAATTAGCCTTGTGGACCAAAATAATAAGTAAACATCAATTGTTTTTATTGTATTTAATATTTTGTACATGATTTCGTTTTATTTTAATTTGGCGTTTTTATAACGGTGTTTAAATTGGTTGAAAAAATAATGTAGGTTTATAATGTTTTTATTATATTTCATGATTTGTACTATATTGCGTTTAGCTTTATTTTGGCGATATTTTAATGTTTCTATCTCATTCATTGTATTTAAAAAAAAATTCGTTACTTTTCTGATTTTTGAGCGATAAAAACAAGCGAAAAATCTGTTTTTTTTTAAAAAAAACCTGTTTAATGATTATTTTTTATTTAAGATGAACTCTTCGAAATTCACAAAAGAAAGTGGAAAATGAAAGTCTTTTAGGAAACTATTTGAGGCCGATAGTCAGCCTCGTGGATGAAAAAAAATAGGTAGTTATATAATGTTTTTATCGTATTTAATAAAGAGACAGAAAAACAATGCTCAAACATTTAATAAAATTCCCTGTCACCGCATATCCTCACAACGTATGTAATCTAGAACACAAAAATAGTATTGTTTGTACACATTAAAAATAAAAATAAATATCTGCGTTTCTTTGATTTATTACAATATTTCTACATTGAGGCCATTTTCAACGGGTTATAATTAACTCACTATTAGAAAATGAGAATCAAGTCGGGGTCGAGTGAGGTTCGAACCTCGGACCTCTGGTTTGTGAGTCCGCAACACTAGCCGCGGGACCATAACTCGATTCAAATAATAATAATTTCAAATTGTATACAATACTTGATATATAACTTTCGATGGTCTTCATTTAATCAATTTTTTGATGACAAGATTTAATGATTTCTGAAGTCTGACTGTCCACACATTCTAAGATCATCAGTCACTATGCATTAATCATATTTTTTTTTTATATAAGGGTGCTTAATAGAAAATAATCACTTAATTCGTTTATCATAATAATATCTTTGAAAATAATTTAATTGTGTTTTCAAGGATTTTTTTTACTTTGTTTGAGTCTTACCACATAACCTAAAATATGCATTTTGCAGAAAACAGCGACATCTAATATTGAATGAAGCCGCATAAAAACTCTGAATGTATGAGGTGACATTCATTTTCATGACATTTTGGCATCATGATTTTCAGAAAATGATTGTTGCATTTTTTTGTATCAAAACGGCCTGGTTGTTAAAAGCAAAACATAGAGTTGACCTAAATGAGCTTGATAACACTATCGATATAATTTTAAAAAGTAAAAATTTAAACAAAAGTAAGTATAAAAAAAACATTATCAATTCCATTGAACATTTTCAAAATGGAATTTTTTTTATTACTTAAAGCAATCATTATTATAAATTATCAGAAATAAAGATTTATTTTGAAATACAATAAGAAATTACAATAAAAAAATAATAGTTAAGGACGCTCCGTATTCATTTCAAGTTTTATAAAAATTCCCTAGTTTTAAATATGTAAACTAATTGATGCAATAAATTTATAAAATAAATAACTGAAACATATTATTTTTCAAAAACAATTCTTAAAGTTATAAATAAGAATAATTGTAATATAATTATAGAAGTTAAAAAACAATAAAACATAGTCAGAGTAAAAAGAAAAAAAACCATGTATCAAGTATTCTCAAAAATTTTAAATAGCAATATTAAGAGAAGATTTTCAACTTAGGAAAGTTAAAATACAATTTTTAAAAATAATATTAAAGCGATAATAACAGTTATCAACATTTTTAAAATAGATATTACAAAAAAACAGTACCAAAACACGCAATGTAATAGAAAAAATGGCAAGTACTTATTATAATTAGATGAACAGGAGTTTTGTTCAAAGGTTTTCAATACACTGTTTTTAAGTAATTTAAATCGTGTACGACAAATATTTATATGATTGAAAAAGCTGTTAAAAGTTGAACAAGATCTATTTTAAAATTAATTCTGACAATAATTTGTACTGACGTTAGGTGTTAGCCTGATAGGCAGTGAATTGGAATTTTATTTAGGAGCTGGGAGGAATCAGTTGTGCAGGATAAAGTGTTATGGAAAAAATATTATGGTCAACAAGTAGAGTGTGGCACAGTTCCATTATTGTAAGAGATGCTGCAAGAAACCGCAAGATACGGTACGCCATTGTAGAGTATGTTACTGCATGTTATGGTATGGTATGTTGTCCAGCCTGGTGATTTGTTAAAGTATTTAAGGGCGCATCATAGTATGAGGCAACGTGGTACTGCTCAGAACAATGCAGTAAAGCATGTCACGAATTGGTACTGTACGGTTAGAAACTCACAAGAAGTGGCTACATTACACGTTCTTGTGGTTTACGGTATTATACGATACGGTACCGTACCGCACAACATGTCATGGCAAGATTCTGCAGGATACGCCACTGAACGGAATTACATGGCATGGTACAGTACGGCACAGAAAGCTACAAAGTGTTCGGAAGCTACGGTATAGCATGGCGTAGTACAGCATGACACAAAACGGTACAATACTATAAATCACTGCACAGTATGGCACGAAACGATATAATATGGTGTTTAGAATAACATGGCATCGCGTAGTATAGTGCGACACTGTGTGGTATTTATGGCATACCGGTAGATTATGGTATGACCTTACGCACCGTGGCTGAAAAACGTGCAAATAGATTATAATTGTATAATAACAAGAATCCCAACCGTCCGTGCGCTTGAAAACTGCAAGATGTGTAGGGATATGTATTTATTGTACAGTGCGCTTGAGGTAATTTTCACAAATTAGCGCTTTATTTATTTTCTATATATTTTTTTTTCAACAATAGATGGCGCGGAACGACAAAATTTGTCACAGAACACCGCTTCGGTTAAATTCAGTAGATTAGAACTGTCATAAACACTATGATTTCATACCAAACTGAACGTTACGGCACGGGTCTGCACCGCACGATACGGAACTGTGCGGAACATCTCAGCACAGCTTACTCTACGACAAGGTAAAACATGGCATGAAATGTTAGGGAACGCTGCGGTAGAGTAATATGTGGTGTGATGGCAAAGCACGGTATTGTTCATGACATCACAATTCAGAACTGCAGTGCCTGTACGATATGGCACTGCTTGATGCGACATAATACGGTAAAGTACGGCTCAGCACGGTACGGTGTGAAACGCAACGATTCTCTTTGGCATGGTACTGTACGGAAGGAAACTTCTTTGGTTCTGTTCGGTACACTGGCGGCTCCTGACCGAAAATATGGGCAGTGCATTTCTTTACAATTTATATATTAAGTTCAATAATATTATAACAATATGACAGGTCTGACGTGATAAACGGATAGAGTATAATATAATAATACTAATGGTCGCAGGTATTCTGAATTACCTATCATCAGGTGTAAATATAAAACTTTTACTTTAAGAGTATTTATTTATACCTGATGATAGGGAATTTAGAGTAGCTAAGCCTAGTAGTATTATTATATTAAACTCGTAAGTCGAAAAAAATGCTAAGTGTTTTATTTTAAAAAAAATGTTTTTCCACAAAGATGCTGAAACAATAAATAATGGATTAGTTCTGTTCAGATCCTTACGCCCCGGTAAAGAACAAACTTTAACGATACGGCACCGTACTGGACTGTATACGTTATGGTAAGTTACGGCACAGCACAATAAGGTACAATAAGGCAATGCACATAACCTTGCAGAGTACCGTGCAGTGCTACTTAGCATGTTAGGACACGGCATGGTATTTTTGCACTTTGTGACACGGTAAAACATACCACAAAACGATACGGGATGCTACAATAGGAAACAATAAGGCACTGCACATAAATTTTCGTGTTACGATAAGGCACTGCTTGATGCGACACAATACGGAAAAGTACGACTCAGCACAATACGGTGTGAAACATAACAATTCAGTTCGGCAAGGTACTGTACGGAAGGAAACTGCTCTGGTTCTGTTCGCTACCTTATGTCCTAGTATGGAACAACATCTTACGATACGGCACAGTTCTGTTCTGTTTAGTTTGGTATAATACGTTATGGTAAGTAACGGTACAGCACAGTACGTCACAACACAGTTATTCGCAATAAGGAAAGATAAAGCACCGCACATAACTTTTCGGCAGAGTACTGTGAAGTGCTACTTAGCATGTTAGGAAACGGCATGGTATTTTTGCACTTTGTGATACGGTAAAACATACCACAAAACGTTACGGGATGCTACAATAGGAAACAATAAGGCACTGCACATAAATGTTCGTGTTACGATAAGGCACTGCTTGATGCGACACAATACGGAAAAGTACGGCTCAGCACAATACGGTAAAGAACATAACAATTCAGTTCGGCAAGGTACTGTACGGAAGGAAACTGCTCTGGTTCTGTTCGCTACCTTATGTCCTAGTATGGAACAACATCTTACGATACGGCACAGTTCTGTTCTGTTTAGTTTGGTATAATACGTTATGGTAAGTAACGGTACAGCACAGTACGTCACAACACAGTTATTCGCAATAAGGAAAGATAAAGCACCGCACATAACTTTTCGGCAGAGTACTGTGAAGTGCTACTTAGCATGTTAGGAAACGGCATGGTATTTTTGCACTTTGTGATACGGTAAAACATACCACAAAACGTTACGGGATGCTACAATAGGAAACAATAAGGCACTGCACATAAATGTTCGTGTTACGATAAGGCACTGCTTGATGCGACACAATACGGAAAAGTACGGCTCAGCACAATACGGTAAAGAACATAACAATTCAGTTCGGCAAGGTACTGTACGGAAGGAAACTGCTCTGGTTCTGTTCGCTACCTTATGTCCTAGTATGGAACAACATCTTACGATACGGCACAGTTCTGTTCTGTTTAGTTTGGTATAATACGTTATGGTAAGTAACGGTACAGCACAGTACGTCACAACACAGTTATTCGCAATAAGGAAAGATAAAGCACCGCACATAACTTTTCGGCAGAGTACTGTGAAGTGCTACTTAGCATGTTAGGAAACGGCATGGTATTTTTGCACTTTGTGATACGGTAAAACATACCACAAAACGTTACGGGATGCTACAATAGGAAACAATAAGGCACTGCACATAAATGTTCGTGTTACGATAAGGCACTGCTTGATGCGACACAATACGGAAAAGTACGGCTCAGCACAATACGGTAAAGAACATAACAATTCAGTTCGGCAAGGTACTGTACGGAAGGAAACTGCTCTGGTTCTGTTCGCTACCTTATGTCCTAGTATGGAACAACATCTTACGATACGGCACAGTTCTGTTCTGTTTAGTTTGGTATAATGCGTTATCGTAAGTAACGGTACAGCACAGTACGTCACGACACAGTTATTCACAATAAGGAAAGATAAAGCACGGCACATAACTTTTCGGCAGAGTACTGTGAAGTGCTACTTAGCATGTTAGGAAACGGCATGGTATTTTTGCACTTTGTGATACGGTAAAACATACCACAAAACGTTACGGGATGCTACAATAGGAAACAATAAGGCACTGCACATAAATGTTCGTGTTACGATATGGCACTGCTTGATGCGACACAATACGGAAAAGTACGGCTCAGCACAATACGGTGTAGAACATAACAATTCAGTTCGGCAAAGTACTGTACGGAAGGAAACTGCTCTGGTTCTGTTCGCCACCTTATGTCCTAGTATGGAACAACATCTTACGATACGGCAAAGTTCTGTTCTGTTTAGTTTGGTATAATGCGTTATGGGTAGTAACGGTACAGCACAGTACGTCACGACACAGTTATTCACAATAAGGAAAGATAAAGCACGGCACATAACTTTTCGGCAGAGTACTGTGCAGTGCTACTTAGCATGTTAGGAAACGTCATGGTATTATTGCACTCTGCGACACGGTAATAATATATAATATACCATATATAATATACCATGAAACTTCACGATGAAACGAAACGTAAAGCACAGCACATTACAATGTTATGGCACGGGGTGGTATAGGACGGTGCAGTACGATACATACTGGCGGTGCAGTACGATACATTCGTACGGTACCGCACGGTACGACACGGCAAGGTAAAATCCAGCACCAGATGATATAATATGGTACGTAAGGATACAGTTTGACACAATATTTTATGGTTGGACACTGTTTTGTTTCGGTTTGGTACTTTACGATCTGGTAGGGCACAACATTTACGACACGGCATGGTACTATACTTTGCAGTATGCCACTACGGTTTGATACTTGACGGTACAGCACAGTACGTCAAGAAATAGCTTTGCACGACAAGGCACGATATTACATAGTTCGGAACTTCTCTGTGCGGTACGACTCGTACTGCACATTACTGAGATGCACATTTCTAAAACATCTGAACAATCATCAAAACTTAAGCTTTTAAGAAATCATCAAGAAGTTGAAACATATATTTATGTACTTGACATCTTAGAGTCAAGAAGAGTCATCACTGACACCCTTTTTTTTTTACAAAATAGTAAATAGCGACCTCAATTGCTACCAGCTCCTTGAAAGGATTCAATTTCGAGTTCCCCAACGCGCAACTAGATTGCACCAATTATTTTATGTTTTGATATCTACATAACATGAGCAAAATAATAAACGCATAAATCCTTAAAACGATTTGAATAATAAATTATTTCTTTTTATTTATCATCATCAAAATGTATTTACCTAGATTTATAACATTTTCTTTTTTTTTACAACTAAAATCCCACCAAGCTACTTTTTGTGGCTAATAAAAGTAATATTCCGCCTCCATTAAACATTAAAAAAATATAAAACCTCTATCATAAAGCAATTGTTACAAATTAGTGTTGCAGTTTTGGAGATGATCGTGATATTAGATGTAATTTAATCGAACATTTGTAATAGAAGTTTAATAAATCGAGGAATTCGATGTTCTTTTGTTATTAATTTAATTCTCACCAAGAAAAAAATACAAAAATGGTGTTTTCCGCAATCGGTCTTGGTGTTGTAGTATATTAATAATAACTTACCCTCCTATCATTTTTTTGATATACTAATGAGCTAAAATAGAGATTTGACTGGTTATTCCATTAAAATTTTAAATAATAAATAAAATACGCATTTTTAAAAAATAAAAGTAGGGCTGTTTTCTGGAAATTTTTGATTGGCAGTTATGGTTAAACCTGTGATTGACATATGATATTAGCACATTAAAATAATTTTTCATAACAAATAAAATTTACAAAAATAAAATATCAAATAAAACAACTGGTAGCCTACTACAGCAGGGGAAAAACAAGAAAGGAGGAGGGGGGAGTCTGATACAATGTCAAGCGTGGCCATGCCCCTCTCGCTTGTCCCCTACATAATTCAGGAACCATTTGTGTTTTTAAATATATTTTTTAATTTTTTTTTTCATTCTAAATCTTTTTTTAAATGTGCTTATATGTCTTCGTCAAGTTAAATATTGTTGAAAAATTACCTGATTCATGAATAAGTATAGAAATTGAAAAAATTATATTTTCAGGCGTTGCCTAGTATGTAGGTGAAATAATTCAATTCGTTGAATCTCACCTGCATAAATAAAGGTTTCAGCTCTTTAACTTCACAAACATCAACAGATGAAAGAATTGAAGGAATATAGATTTTCAAATATAGGCAGAATGGTGAATATTACACTGTGTGTAAAGTGGCCACTTAAACCAGCCATTGACAGGTCATAAGCCCTGTAGATGCCTGGACTTCTATATTACCTTCTCTTAAATGTTCTTCATCTCTGTTGTAATATGTTAATATAAACAGCTCCCCAGGGAGTTGAATCCAGTCCTTGTCTACAAAAATTTGGACAAACTCAAAATATTGTTGATAAATTACCTGGTCCATGAAGAAGTATAGAAATTGAAAAAATAATATTTTCAGGCGTTGCCTAGTAGGTGAAATAATTCAATTCGTTGAATCTCACCTGCATAAATAAAGCTTTCAGCTCTTTAACTTCACAAACATCAACAGATGAAAGAATTGAAGGAATATATATGTTCAAATATAGGCAGAATGGTGAATGTTACACAGTGTGTAAAGTGGCCACTTAAACCAGCCATTGACAGGTCATAAGCCCTGTAGATGCCTGGACTTCTATATTACCTTCTCTCAAATGTTCTTCATCTCTGTTGTAATATGTTCATATAAACAGCTCCCCAGGGAGTTGAATCCAGTCCTTGTCTACAAAAATTTGGACAAACTCAAAATATTGTTGATAAATTACCTGGTCCATGAAGAAGTATAGAAATTGAAAAAATAATATTTTCAGGCGTTGCCTAGTAGGTGAAATAATTCAATTCGTTGAATCTCACCTGCATAAATAAAGCTTTCAGCTCTTTAACTTCACAAACATCAACAGATGAAAGAATTTAAGGAATATAGATGTTCAAATATAGGCAGAATGGTGAATGTTACACAGTGTGTAAAGTGGCCACTTAAACCAGCCATTGACAGGTCATAAGCCCTGTAGATGCCTGGACTTCTATATTACCTTCTCTTAAATTTTCTTCATCTCTGTTGTAATATGTTAATATAAACAGCTCCCCAGGGAGTTGAATCCAGTCCTTGTCTACAAAAATTTGGACAAACTCAAAATATTTAAAAAAACATAATATTTAAACTAAACTAAAATATACACATTGTGAATATTGAAAGCATTCACTTTGTTGTCAATCATTTTACAAAATGTTATTAAACATTTGTACATAACCACATACTGACTTTTCTACGTCTGCTGGTTTCGAGATTACCAGTCTCTTCCTCAATACACTAATTGAACCAACATGCAAAACGCAGTATACACCTTCACCATAGTTGTTGCACAAAAATATAAATCTATTAGGACTAACATTTTTATGAGCACGTGCACTGATTAGGACAAAAATTTACTGATTAGATTATGAAAATGTTTTATGATGTTTGAGAAATAGTTGAAAAAAAAGGGTGGAGATGAAGTAAGGGACGTGAATTTAATATGTTTTGGGTGACCATTACAATGGAATCAATTGTTATTATGACTTTAATAAAAATACATCTGTTTAAATCTTACATAAATAGAATAAACGTTAAAAGTAAATAATATAGGAATATTTCACATTAGGAAAGTTTTAAGAAATAATGTTCTTTTGATCAATTATCAAAAAACCTTTTAATATAGGCAGTTATATGTTGTCCCAATGTGATGGTCACCATAGTGTCATGTTTTTTTTTATATTTTTGTGCAAGAATTATTTCTTTTTTAATTATTTTTTCTTCTTCAGCCTTATTCCCTCCACTGCTGGAAAAAGGCTTCTTTCAAACGTCTGCATTCCTTCGTATCACCCACTTTCATTATCCTTGTTTTACTGGCGATAGAGACAATGTCACTGACCCACCTTTGACAAGAACTATGGTAAAGGTGCATGGTGGTTTTTGCATGTTGGTTTAATTTAAGTGTCCTGACGAAGGGACGGGTACGTCTCGAAACCGGTAGACAAAGAAAAGAATATACGGATTAGTACTTAGGTAGTGATAGGGTTTGGTGGAAGGGGCAAAGCTGTTTGAGGTGGAGGGAGGGGATTTATCTAATTATGGAGAATATTGAAAGTAGGAGTTAACAATTTCGGAGTGTAATACAATTAATTAAAATTATGTCCGAATTTGTTTTTTGGTATAACAATATTTTTAAAGTTATTTATTTTAATACCTTTGTTTGTAACATAATGTAAAAAAAATATTTTATGCGAATGGAAAAAATGGTTTGTATCCATTATACGGTTTGCTAAATCAGAAAAAATTCCCAAAAATTCAGAATAATTACAAAACGTGTTGTTGTTAATATATATTTTTAAATTCTACAAAGTTAATGCTGAAACAGTAAATAATATAATACGAGTATCATTCTATTGTCTATAGTTCACTTATGTAAATGCTTGAAATAGATCCCATTTTCTTTAATAGCGATTTTTACAAAAGGTAAGTTTTTGTCCAAAGGTAGACACATGTAAGTATATTTGTGGACATCTGGAAATAAAAATTGTTTTTATTTTAAACCATTAATTTTTTTATTTAAAAATGTTAAGCAATTATATATTTTTTTTATGAAAAAACATAAACAACAATAAAATAGAGGTAGGTTGAACATAAAAAAAAAATTTAAAAAAAATTAATAACAAAGAAATTTTATTTCAGACGTAAATAAATAAAAAATCTTTTACAAATTCATCATATCAAATTAAGTGGATTCCTCTGAAATGTTAGAGCTATTGTGAAACAGAAAGCTATCTCCAGAATCTGTCCATAGGTACACCAAAAATCTAAAACCTAAATTTCTAGTCTTTTGAATTTGAGATAAGAAGTATTATAAACACATGCTTAAACAAATAAAGAACAGTTTCAACTCAATACAATTCAATTCATTTTTTTAAAGATAACATAAACATTACAAACATACATTCAATGCATACATATTATAAAAAAGAAAAAAATACATGAAAGAGACTTATATCAAAGTAGTAGGAGAAACCTGCTCCAGAAAACCCCTTCGGATACATGGAACAGATCAATATCCAGATCGATGTTGTTCAGCACAGCGGTAGCTTATCCAACAGGCATAACTTGGTCCTGTATATCGGAATATGAAACAATCTATGCTGACGCCATCTAAGGTAATTATAAGAAACATACAAACCAATGCTCATCATAATCTCACTAAAAACTTCTGATGGTTACACAAAAACTAACGTGGAAACAGCCGAATTATTGCTAAACACTTTTTTCCCTGATGATAATCCCGACGATGATACAGGTGAACAAAAAACAACTAAAATTTGTACGAAATTTGCATGGAAAAATGAAATGCCCGATGATCCACAAATTACTGAATTAGAAGTAACGAACTCTGTGTCATGTTTCAATGCTGAAAAGGCACCAGGAGAATATTTCTTTACTGCAGATATCTGCCATCGAGCCATCTACACGAATTTATCTATTTATCACATTATTGTTAATAAATGCCTGATTATGGGATATTTTCCGAGAAACATCCCAAAACTTAAAAAAAAAATATCCAAAAACCTGGAAAAGACCCAAGCAAACCGAAATCATATCGTCGTATTGGGCTATTATCAATTTTTGGGAAAATCTTTGAAAAAATCATTTCCAAAAGAATCTTATGGCACTTCCAACAAAAAGAATTCATTTCATCATACCAATTTGGATTTATGCCACAAAAAAGTACAACGGATGCACTAATGGAGGTGGTTATACGAATAAATAGCAATACAAAAAACAAACTATCAACTGTTGTGATATCTTAGGATATCCAAGGAGCCTTTGACCATGCTTGGTGGCCCTATATTATTGAACAATCAAAAGAAGCTCAAATTCCTAAGAACTTGGATAATATAATTATAAGTTACCTTGGGGATCGTAATATCACATTGAGTATATCTGATAGTGTATGCTCGAAGAAAAATAATATAGGTTGTGTGCAAGGCTCCATTCTCAAACCACTGCTATGGAACGCCGTAGTTAATAAAGCCTTGAAAGTGAATAGTAAAAATCCAGATGTTCACATACAGGCATATGCCGACGACCTTATTATTCTCATATCTGGCAATGACACTGACAAATTGGAATATGTGGGTAATGATACTCCTAATAAATTAGTTGAATGGGGACATCGAGCTCGATTAAACTTTGCACCGCAAAAAACAAATGTCAAGATCTGTACAAGACAACGTGGTATAACGCCTAAGTTTTACATGCAGGGACAAGCGTTACAAACTGTCTCAAACTTCAGATTCTTGGGAGTCAATATCGACAAAAAATTGTCATGGAATGAACATATTAAATACCTTATATGCAAATCTACAAATTTATTTCAGCTATTGACAAGAGCAATAAGATCTACTTGGGGTTTGAACCCTAATATTTTAAGATGTATTTATAATATGATAATAGTTCCTGAAATAACGTACGCAGCTGCCGTATGGGGTTCTGCGATAAAACGTAAAAAAAAACATTTCAAAACTCAGATCGTTACGAAGACTATTTGCTTTACAAATATGCAAGGGGTATAGAACGATTTATTTTTATGCAGCTTTAATAATTGCAAATCTTGAGCCCGTAGATCTTAAAATTGCTTAAATTGTGTCTTTGAATGAATCGAAACATAGTGAAGTAAGCAAAATACTTCCAAATGACCGTGTATGTCAGCGCCGAGTTGAATATCACTCACTACCACATCCCGCTAAGTGTGTTGATATACAAGTGAATCTAGAGGAAAATACAAAAACGCTATCACGTACTCAAACAAGCCTTATTCACATCTACACTGATGGCAGCAAACTGAATGGACATGTTGGAGCGGCCTTCGTTGTATACAAAGAACACGAAGAGATATACCAGCGAAAACTAAAACTTGGAAATGAGTGTTCAGTCTTCCAAGCAGAGCTAATTGGTTCTGAAAGTGCAATATTATGGATACAAAAAAAATAACTAGTCCCGCAATTATCACAATTCACAGCGATAGCATGTCTGGACTGCTCGCGCTCAAATCTGTTTACTCCACGAATGCCATTATAAGCAACATTCAAAAACTACACTATGCTCTCAGCACACGAGGCATATATGTTAGATTCTGTTGGGTTAAAGCTCATGTTGGGGAAATCGGAAATGAGAGAGCAGATGAGCTAGCCAAGGCTGCTACGGTCAAAAAAGTGAGGCCGAACTTTGATGAAGTTCCAATAAGCCATGTAAGGTGGTCCCTTTTAAAAGATAAATCAAATGAGTGGAGGAAAATTTATGAAGAAAAAACTGCCAATAAGTGGATCAAGCAACTTTTGAGAAGCACAGACGAGGCCAAAACATTTTGGAAGTATGAAACGCCTACTTTTGAGTTAACTCAGGCTCTCTCGGGACATGGATGCATAAGGGAATATCTGCATCGCTTTGGACTGCGAGACGATAGTTGCTGTCTATGTGATGGCATCACTGAGCAGACTGTAGAACATATTCTTATATACTGTCTAATGTTTGATAGGCCGAGGTGGGAGCTTGAATGCAAAGTAAACACTCGGATTGCTGCGGCTAATAACCTAGCTGAGCTCCTGAACTGTAATGATACACGAAAAGAGAATGTTTGATTTATTACAGGGACGATCAAGCAGGCTAAGTTATTTAATGGTGTTATCTAGCTCCTTTTGTTTTAATTGTGTCCAACTTTTACGATTTTTTAATCTTTGGTGAAAAATGTTAAAGTCAGCGGAATATAACCTAAATAGAAAATACATTCGATAAAACCTTGCACATAACAAAAGCAAGGTACAAATAATTTGCAGCTACAAAAAAAAAAAAAATCTCATGATTATCGACAATACCGCGCAACAATCGATAAAAATGTGTAGTCAAATACACATTCCTTCTTGTCTCTAAACTGTTGTAGCCAAGCATATCCTGGAGAAACTCGGTCGGATAGAGCCAAGGAAAATACCCGCACTCTCTCATGTAGAGATATCTCAGAAACTTCTTTTGGATTTTCACTATCATAAGAGAGTATTTCAGTTCATGTGACCCCCAAATCATCGAGCCACTCTCGAGTCGACTTCGCACCAAGGAATTGTAGAGTTCTCAGTATGCAGGTATTTTCAAAAACCCGGACAGTACGCGGAACGAATCCTTACATCTTCAATGCATTACCACTGATTGTCTCTATGTGTTTATGAAATGTCAGGGTGCTCACAAATCAAACGCCCAGATCCTTAACATTTGATGTTCGGATCAGATTCTGGTCATTCATTTTGTAGCGAAAAAATATAGTTTTTTGGGTCATTGGCTGGTTTAAGTGGCCACTTTACACATTGTGTAAAATTCACCATTTTGTCTATGTTAGACCATTCATATTTCTTCTGTTCTTCCGTCTGTTAATTAAAGTGAAGTTAAAGAGCTGAAACCCTTATTGTTGTGAAGATATTGACCTGATCAAATTGTTTCATACACTAGGCAACGCCTGAAAACAATTCTTCAATTTAAAAAAAAATTCTTAGGCTTGTTATTTTTGTGATATTTTGAGTTTGTCCAATTTCGACTGCAAATATATACAAATCTATTAAATAAATAAAAATTTTAAAGTTTTTATTTGAAGCACTAGCCTTGTGGTTATTCATTTAAAATATTTTAAAAGTGACACTTTTAACTCCAAAACTACAAAAAAAATATGATCAAAGTGTTGCAGTGGTTTGCCGAAAATTTCAGTAGAGAAGCTTAATATATGATTTATCCCATCCTGACTATTTATGAATAAATAAACATAAATTTATTTATAAAAAAAAAACAATCTACGTCAAACTCACAAAAAATCACTAAATTGTCCCTTGTGCGAAGTTAAATAATAACATTATATAATTTAGACAATTGTTTTCAGGCGATGTCTAGTAGGTGAATTGGTTCAGCCCGATGAATTTCAGCCGCGTCATAGAGTTTTCTGCACTTTTACTTTACAAAAGTCAACAGATGGAAGGGTTGAATGTTGGTGAATGTTACAATATGGAAAGTGGCCACTTAAAACACCCAATGACATGTCATCAACCCTGTTAATGCCGAGACTTTCATATTCTCTTCTCAAAAATGTTTTCCCTCTATGTTGCAATAAATTAAGAACTAAATCACTTCCTTAGGAGGAAATCAAGCCTGTATACAAACATTTGGACATACATAAAACATTTACGAAATGGAATAAGAAGTCAAAATTTGAAAAACCGTTTTCAGGCGATGGTTAGTAGATTAATTGGTGGTAGAAATTTTTGTAGACAAGGACTGGATTCAACTCCCTAGGAAGCGGCTAATATAAACATAGTACAAAATACATGAAAAAAATTTGAAAGAAAGTAATATAGAAGTCTTGGAATATACAGGGATTATGACCTGTCCTTGGCTTGTTTAAGTGGCCACTTTACACACTGTTCAACATTCGATATAAAACCAAAAAAAAATGTTCTTCATCTCTGTTGTAATATGTTTATATTAACAGCTACCTTGGTTGTTGAAAACAGTCCTTGTCTACAAAAATTTTAACAAACTCAAAATATTGTTGATAAATCCACCCGGCCCATGAAGAAATATAGAAATTTAAAAAAAATTAAGGCTTTGCCTAGTAGTTAGATGAAATAATTAAATTCGATGAATCTCACCCGCTTAAATATTAGTTTTAGATTTTTTACTTCACGAGCTTCCACTCATAAGAAAAATTGTTTTGAAAAAATGTTCAAATATGATCAGAATGGGGAATTTTACCCAGTGTGTAAACCACTAAGACCAGCCAAAGACAGGTCATAAGCCCTGTAGATGCCTAGACATCCATATTCCCTTCTCAAAAATGTTTTTCTTTCCTGCTGCAACAAATTGAGATTTCCCCAGGAAAGAAATCCAGCCTGTCTACAAACATTTAGACACACTCAAAACATTGTTGATTTGACTAAATTAAATAAAAATTTAAAGAAAATGAAAATCATTTTCAGGCGTCGCCTAGTAGGTGAATTTGTACAGCTGGATAAATATCAGCCGCATGATAAAGCTTTCTGGTCTTTTACTTTACAAAAGTAAACAGATGGAGGACTTGAGGAAATGTGGATAAATGAACATGGATAGAATTGTGAATGTTACAGAGTGTAAAGTGGCCACATAAACCATCCGATGACAGGTCATTAACCCTGAAACATGCTTCATACATGCTTTCCCTCTCTGTTAAAACAAATTTTTATCTGTATACGAAATAAACTTATAAAAATAAAAAATAAATGTCAAATGAACCTCTTCTCAAAACACGAATTTTATTTTTATTGGAGAGGTACAAGCGTCATTAATTATTATGTACGTACCAACCAGTTTTGAATTTTATACGAATTATCTTTAATAGAACAATATTTTGAGTTTGTCCAAATATTCGTAGAGAAGCACCGGATTCAACTCGCTGGGGTACTGCTAATATTAACATACTCGTATTACAACAGATATGAATAACAATTTGGATAAGATAGTGAAGAAGTCTAAGCATCTACAGGGCTTATGATCTCTCGTTGGACGGTTTAAGTGGCCACTTTACTTTACACACGGCGCAACATTCACAATTCTACCAAAAAAAATTGTAGCAAGTCATTAGCTATGTAAATGCCTAGACTTTCATATTCCTTTCCAAAA
Source organism: Micrasema longulum (assembly GCF_059751315.1). Taxonomy (NCBI): domain Eukaryota; kingdom Metazoa; phylum Arthropoda; class Insecta; order Trichoptera; family Brachycentridae; genus Micrasema; species Micrasema longulum. Next base: position 126,365 of record NW_028277556.1, read on the forward strand.
AAAGTTTTCCCTCTCTGTTGCAACAAATCAAGGTTTAAATTACTCCCTTAGGAGGATATCCAGCTAGCCTACAAACATTTTGACATACTCAAAACAGTGTTGATTAAGAATTGAGAAAATGAGGATGTTTAAATATGGGCATGATGGTGAATGTTACAATGTCCAAAGTGGCCATTTAAACCAGCTGGTGACAGGTCATTAGCTCAGTAAATGCCTAGACTTGCATATTCCGATCTCAAAAATGTTTTTCATTTCTGTTGCAACAAATTCAGGTTTAAATAACTCCCTTGGGAGGAAATCCAGCCAGTCTACAAACACGTACGTTTTTAGGCGTCGCCCAGTAGGTGAATTGGTTTAGACGAATGAATCTCACCCGCATGATAAAGATTCCGACTCTTTTACTTCACAAAAGTCAACAGATAGAAGAGTTGGGGAAACGTTGATGTTTAAAAATGGGCAAGATGGTAAATGTTACTACTGCTACTACTACTACCATCATGCCATTTCCCCGTAGGGGTAGGCAGAGAGAATGGACCCCCACACCCGTCTATCCTGGCATACATTCCTAGCTTCTTCCACATTTATACATCTTGTCATACATGCTCTTCGGTTCTGTCTGCTTTTGACATGACCAGACTCAAGATTTTTGTTTATTTGATCATGCCACGTCTTCCTTGGTCGTCCTCGTCTCACGTTGCCGTTCATTTCCGCCATATATACTGGTTTTACCATTTTTTTATTTGTTTCATCTTTAAATGATTAAGGAAAAAAATTCGAACACTTTTCATTCACCATGTATACAGAATATGCGTTAAAATTTTTACACGGATCATGAATATTATTCTTTAAAATAATTTCATCTGACCCATCAATTGCTTCATCTGGTAGTTTTGCAGGTATAATATTATTTATTTCTGTAGTGCATCGAAATTTATTTGATTCACACAATGTAAAAAAAACCCATGCAAATGTGGTAATTCTCTCTTTTCCTCTTCAATAACATATACCGTAGCTACAACCCTGTTGAAAATACTTCTATCCACAATAATAAACTCTTCTACGTTCAATTGAATAACTCTGGCGACCAAATTTGGTCGATCAGATACGGTTTAAAAAGACTATAACTCGCCTAAAATTTCTGGCCACTTTGGTTTACATGTGAATGTAATGAAGAGATCTGGCCGACAAATTTTTCGAACAATTGCTATTGAATCTCTAAAAAAATATTCAAACGACGTGGACCTCCAATGAAAGTTGAGGGAAGAATAACAACATTACCCACTCCAGCCCCTCTTTTCAAAGCATAACATCTTACGTGCTCTTGTAAAGCTTGATAGCACTCAACTCTAAGTCTTTGCTGATTCTTTCTTATATAAGCTAGGCGACTTAATTAACAAACTAAATAAGCATAAATTATCATTGAAACAATTTCCCTGCATAATGCATACGATTGAAGACGCTCCTACGCACAGCTATTTTATTAAAATAAAATTGTATTGCATTCAGTAATAGCAAAAATGATGCTGTAGACCTGGTGTCTAACCGAGCTCCCCCCTTGGAAATAGTCGTGGATATTCAATTTTTCAATTTAATTCAATTAGTTTATTTTAAATATAACATATACATAGCAAACAAATATTTAACACTCACATATTATAGAAAAAATACATGAAAGAGACTCATGTCAAAGAAGTAGGAGAATCCTGCTCCGAAAAAGTTTGATGAACTTGTAAATTTGATAACGAGACTCACCCAGTTTTTGATAGAAATTATTTACAATATCTTAAGTAAATCAAAGGTTTTTACAAACCAAAATATAATGACTTGATTAACTGATTTACTATCACGGGATAAAAAAATCATAAAATTACCTATTTTCTGAAATCAATCATCATAAATATGATTACATTATGGTTCGTACCCTGCTAGTCTAGCTTCGATTGACTAGAACGAGCTTAGAGTTACGCGTGTTTTTTTTATGCGATAAAATTATATATCCGACCAAAGATATTTTTACTCTTTGTATGTTTATTCCGGCAAATTTACAACAGGCATTTTTTCCCTGTATTGATTCACCTTTTTGACCATCAAAACAGAGTGCGGTTGTTTCTCGGGTGCGAGTTGGAACCTTAGCTTACAAAAAATCGATTGCTGCAAAATTACAAATTTTAGCGCAAATACCCATTAATCCTATTTCTTTCGAACAGTTGTCCATAGATATCTTAAACAGTATGTATGCCAAACTTTGGACTATAATACATCCTTTCACATCCTGAATTACGATCTGAAATCGGTCGCCTTCAACATGACAAGAACATGGTTTCATCATCACGAACATTCTTCTGTGTTATGTGTGACTCAGTGATATGGCTGAATAGGTTTTTTAATTTTCTATTAAGACGTTTTACTAGCCACACATGGCTCACGAACACACTTCGGAGTACAAGATATCACGAGGTGAAGAGCAAAAGAAACACCGGAGTACCGGCGCCAGTCAGTGGCGAAACAGGAGATGAGGGAGAGAACAAGCATAACAATTTTGGAAAAACTGACGAGAAGAGCGACAGGGCCAGCAGTACTTCCGCAGTTGGGGAATACATGTATGAGTTAGAAGAAACTTCGGAAAATTTACTCAGCAATGTGTTAGGAAAAAACCTGTTTTGCCATAACTATTATATTAATTTATTATTAATTATGCTTATTTTATTATAATATCAAAATTTTGAATTGGTCAACACTTTTATGAAAATCCCTCTCTTTCACTCCTCCACTCTATTTCCTCATCTTTTTCAGAGCTCTTTTTTTTCTCATGTCTTATTTAATATATTCTTTTTCTCTTTACTGTGTAACATGTTCTCTCATTATATTTGTGAAAAACTTTAACTGGATGTATGTATTATTTTTTTGTATTTTATATTCTTATATAACTGTTGTTTTTCCTTAATAAATTAAAAATAAAAATCCTTTAGGCATAATTGAAGTAAATATTACAAATTACCACCAATTTTCTGTGCACTAATGTTTTGAAAAATGCTTTTGTTTTAGTTAGAGATCGGGAAATGTTATAGGTTTATATAATTTAGTTTATCTTTAATCACCTTTCATCATTATGCATTTTCAACATATTTGTGGATATTTCAAATAAAATTATTGTTTTATTGGGAATCTGCCAAGCCGACCTCCAAACAGGCTCAAAATAATGAAATAAACAATACTATTTAGATACTGTTGAATTAGATCACCTCATATGTGTAGCTGATAAAGCCCGATCATACGGTTGTGATATTAAAAATACCATGAACAGTTTAATTTAAATATTTAAAATATTAAATAGCCTATTGAAAATTGTTCAATTTCGGTACACATTTTTTTTACGTGCAACAAGTCAAAAGCAAATGCTTTATCAACGCATTCCATCTAATTATTTTTTGACCTACAAAATAATTAAACACTGGTCAGCTTATTGCCTCAAGCAAACACTTTCAACATCCCAGCGAATAGAGAATGATTTAGAAAAACTACATTAGTGTGATGTCAGGGAGATGTTGTGGTATTACATAAGCATTGGTCTTGTATTATCTTAGCATTTCCTTTGCATTGCTCTATATAGAAATATGTAAGCATTCTGTTGAAGTCAATGCTTCAAAGCTGACCTGTTGTTTTCTTGGTAATGCAAACAGGATACTTAGATAACGATTCACTATTGAATAAAACAAACCTTATACGCAAAGAATACTTTTTAGTTAAATAGCAGCATTCATCTTATTGAGCCTCTAAATTATTCATGACTTTACGTGTATTTATTATTTATTTTGATTTGAAATTTTTTATTAATTTTTATTCCACACGGTTTTTCAGGGCTACACCGTGAAACTTCATAGGAACATTCCTCATGCCATTAAAAAATAAATCATGTTCTAAAATGTAAAAAATCCTTAATTTCTCGGACAAGCAGTCCCTCCCTAAACCACTACCCCTCTCCTACCCAGCCGTTTCGCTTGTCCGCGTCTGGTGCGTATCGCTTTGCTGATCAAATACGTATGTAACTCTTTTATTTTTGTTGAGGAGGAGTAAGGTTAAATATTAACTTCATTTTGAGGTGATACATTTTCTAATATATTTAAACGACAATTTGGAAAAAAAATTGAAAATTTTTTTTAAAGCTTAATGTTTCTCTGAAGTTTCGTGGTCGGGCTCTAAAAATCCGTGTATTTTGAAATTAAGTTTTGGTTAAACTGAAAGAAATTGCAAGTGGCAATTAGTCCACCATTTCACTGTATATATATTGGTTATTATTTTAGTGTGTACATATTGGCAAATGAAGATTTATTATTATTATTCGTACTAATTCATATGTAAACGCCGAGAAAGACCCGTATTAACTCAACTATGGTATAAGTTTTCTATGACTTTATTTTTCTTTGTTCGTTTTTAAGAATTGGTCATTGCTAAACATATTTGTAAATATTTCAGATAACAGTTTATTCAGACCTCCTTGTAATGTTTCCTGGGTAATGCAAACAGGCTCGTTATAATGAATTGAATGAAATTACTGGAATAACTCAAGTACCTTGAACACTTTATCTTTCTGACGACCTTAAGCTCATTAAATCTTTAAATGCGTTTGAAAATGCCTTAACAAGGTGAAACATATGTCTGTTTTTTTATTTTTTTTTATTTTTAAAGATACAAAATATCGAAATTAAGAGCTTTTATTTTTTACGAATTCAGAGAAACCACTTGAACTTAAGAGTTATACGTCGACCGGTTACTTCCTCATCATCACGACTCTAACTAACTTAGAATAGTGCGCGTTTTTTTTATGTTCTAAATTTAAATTTTCGACCAAAGGTTTGTATTATCCTTGTATAGTTATCACGACAAATGAAAAATAATATCTTATTTTTGCTTTCTTATGTTACACAAAAATATTAAAACTATTTATTATTTACTATAAGAGCAAAAATTCATTAACATTTTCTTGTATACCCACGAAAAGGCCACGCCGTTGTGGGATTTTTTGGTTTACTTTTTTTACTATACATATGTATTTCATTGTTGTGTAACGATGTTTTTTTTAAAAAAACTCTGTTGTATCATTTATGTTTATTGTAAAAATATAAACAAATTAAAAAAAATATATATATTTAATTATTTTACCAAAATAATTACTAATTCTTCATATTTGTGTCTCAACTATGGTATTGGTTTTCTTTACTTTTAATCATTTGTCATTGCTCAACGTATTTGCAAACATTTTTATTAAATGTTAGTTTTTTTTGGAAAACTATAAAGCCGACCTCCTCGTGGTGTTTCCTAGGTAAAGCAAACAGGCTCGTTATAATGAATTGAATAAAATTACTTGAAAAACTCAAGTACATAAAATAATTTATCTTTCTAAGGACCTAGGGCAAAATTAATCTTACCATTGGTTTGAAAATTTGGCATATCACTCGTCACACTTCGCTCATGTACTTACTTCGGAGCATAAGATGACACGAGGTGTAAACGAACAGAGATTATGAAAATGCTGGCGCCGGTCAGTGGCGCAAAGTAAAGAAGACGCAGATAATGAGCACAAAAATGATGGACAAAGGTGACGAGGATAGCGACAGGGCTAAAAGTACTGCAGCATCTAGAAAAAGTATGTACGAGAGAGAAGAATTTTTCGAAGATTTATTTAAATATAAAAAAGGGGAATTGATATGAAAACGCACAATAGACCTTTATCGTCTAAACTATTGTATTAGTTTGTATGATTTTATTATTCTTTGATCACTTTCAATCATTTGTCATTGTTCACCATATTTGTCATTATATATATTTTTCTTTATTTTTATTTTTTCTTTCTGTTGACGCCCATTGAGCTATTACATTATACATACAATATAATAAGAAAAAGTTACACATTAAACATAATTAACATTTTTTCAAATATAAAATTTAAAAAAAAATATTTTAAAAATTTAAAAATTAAGTTACATAGTTAACATAATACACTATTAAGACATAATACAAACATAATATTGTGTTTAAAATATAAGGCATAGAAGGATTCAAATAAAACATAGTTACTATTTTTTTTTTTTTATATTTTTTATTTTATATCAAATAAAGGTTTTTTTTTTTGGGAAACTGTAAAGCCGACCTCCACGTGGTGTTTCCTGGGTAATGCAAACAGGCTCATTATAATGAATTGAATGCAATTAGAGAAAAAACTCCAGTGCCTTGATAAATTTATATTTGTAAGAACATTTTGGTCATTGAATCTTTACATATGTTTGAAATATCCTTCAAAAGGCGAAAAAGTTGTCTGAATTTTTCATTTTAAGTAAAAAGATAAAATGATCGATTTTTCGTAGAACTTATCCTTTAAAAATTTAATTTTTAGAAGCATTTATTTTTTACAAATTTGAAGAAACCACTTAAGAATTTGAGAGTTTTTCGTGAAACGAAATATTGTACATTGCTGTTTTCTTCACACATAATAATAAACAGCGAGTTTTATTAAAGAAATTATCTAATGGAATGCGTTATGTTTAGGAAGCGTCCTGATTTCGTACGTTTTATTAGTTATACGAGATCACTTCGCATTCTATACATCGCCAATCCATATAAGACAACCTTTGCAAGAAAGTTATCAAATAAATATATATTTTTTTTGCGATAGATCTGGGTAATGTCGTATATTTTCATATGGTCTCTCCTACCTGATAATCAGTCAATAAAATAATCTCATTCAAAATTATAATTTCGCACTCCACATATCCTCCCAACCTCCACGTGGTGTTTCCTGGGTAATGCAAAGAAGCTCAAAGGAATGAATTAAATAAAATTATTGAAATAAATGAAACATTCAAGTACCTAGAATAGTCAGACTATAATACATCCTTTCACATCCCGAATTATGATCTGAAATCATTCGCCTTTAACATGACGAGAATCTGGTTTCATCATCACGTACATTCTTCTGTATTATGTATGGCTCAGTGTTATGACTAAATAGGTTTTTACTTTACTATTTAGACATTTCACTAGTCACACATCGCTCATGAACAAACTTCGGAAAACAAGAAATTACGAGGTGAAGATAAAAAAAAACCTTTGAGATACCGGCGCCGGTCAATGGCGAAACAAGAAGATGAGGGAGAGAATAAGCATGACAATTCAGGACAAACTGACGAGGAGGAGAGCGACGGGGCCTGCAGCTAGGAAATATATGTATGAGTTGGAAGAAACTCCCGGAAATTTATTCAGCAACGTGTTATTTGGTAGGTAAACGAATAAAAGACCTGTATTGCTTTTATTATAATATTCCCGGAGGCATAACTTAAGTAATTATAACAAATCACCATCAATTTTCAATACCTAATGTTTTAAAAATTTGTTTTGTTTCAGTTACTGACCGGGAAATGTTACAGGTTTATATAGGTTTATTTATCATTAATTACCTTTTATCATTGAGCATTAATTAATATATTAGTGAATATTTAAAATGAAATGATAATCAACTATTTTTACTTTTCATATGTATTTCATTGTTATGTAATTATGCCTTATAAAAAAAAAAACTGCATTTCACTCGTCACACTTCGCTCATTTACTTACTTTGGAGCATAAGATGACACGAGGTGAAGACGAACAGCGATAATGGAGATGCTGGCGCCGGTCAGTGGCGCAAAGTAAAGAAGACGCAGATAATGAGCACAAAAATGATGGACAAAGCTGACGAAGATAACGACAGGGCCAAAAGTACTGCAGCACCTAGAAAAAGCATGTACGAGAGAGAAGAATTTTTCGAAAGTTTATTTAAATATATTATAAGGGGAATTGAGATGAAGACGCACAATAAACCTGAATCGTCTTAACTATTGTATTAGTTTGTATGATTTTATTATTCTTTGATCACTTTCAATCATTTGTCATTGTTAACCATATTTGTCAATAAATCAAATAAAAGTTTTTTTTGGGAAACTGTAAAACCGACCTCCACGTGGTGTTTCCTGGGTAATGCTAACAGGCTCATTATAATGAATTGAATGAAATCACTGAAAAAACTCAAGTGCCTTGATAAATTTATCTTTGTTAGAACATTGTGATCATTGAATCATTACATCCGTTTGAAATATCCCTTAAGAGGCGAAAAAGTTGTCTGAATTTTTCATTTCATGTTAAAAGATAAAATGATCAATTTTTGTTAGAACTTATCCTTTACAAATTTAAATAACCTCTTAAACTTTAAAATTATACTTCGACAAGGTTTCGAGGTAACTTTCTCATCATCAGAACTTGAACTTACTAAGAATTACGCAAATTTTTTTTAACCAGACTAGACGAGACATAAAATGACTGGACAATATTAAATTTCTAATGTTACCCTAACGGGTTTTTTAAAATTGTAAATAAATAAATTTAACACTGGACTTTTTTTCCCGTATTAATTCACCCGTTTAGACCATCTAATTAGAGTGCCATTGTTTCTCAAGTGCGAGTCGGAAACTCAGTCGACAGCATAAGTTCAAATACCCATTTCCTTTATTTTCTTTAAACAATTCTCCAAATATAGATTAAACAACCAAAGTGTCATGTCACAACGCATCCATCAAATTTGAAATCATTTGCCTAAAACCCGAAAAGAGTATGGTAATATCACCATATAAATTCTTCTGTTTTATGTATGACTTAGTGTTATGAATGATTGGGTTTTTCATTTTATATTTGTTCATATGTTTTCTGATCATGTATGTGACTTCTTAAAAAAAAAACAAGAAAATATTTACTAGAAACAAACAACGCATATTTAGGAAAAATCAAAAAGAAATTTACCTTCATGGTGTGATGTATGGTAAGAGTCGTAATTTCATATGTTTTGTTAGTTCTATGAGATCACTTCGCTTCCCGTACATCGCCCATGGATCGCCAATTGAATGAAGGAAAGTGCGAAGTTTCGGCCAATTTTAATTGAAAGTATGATGTATTCAAAATAAGCCAGAAGGTTAATTGACATATTTTTTCGCAGCAAGTGGAAGATGTCATTGGGTTTGTTTTAGACGTGAAACGAAATATTGTACATTACTGTTTTCTTCATATAAAATAATGAACAGCGAGTTTTATCGAAGAAATTATCCAATGGACAGAGTTATGTTTGGAAGGCGTCTTGATTTCGTACGTTTTATTAGTTATACGAGATCACTTCGCATTCTAAACATCGCCAATCCATATAAGACAACCTTTGCAAGAATGTTATCAAATAAATATATTTTTTTTGCAATAGGTCTGGTTACTGTTGTATATTTTTCATATTTTTTTTGATATCGTCTCTCTCCTACCTGGTGTTCAGCCCATAAAAAATGTCATTAAAAAATATAATTTCGCACTCCACATATCCTCCTGACCTCCACGTGGTGTTTCCTGGGTAATGCAAAATCATTTATCACTTTTAATCATTTGTCCCATAACCTGTATTTCCATCTTACAATTCTTTATTTATTGATCAAAACAACCAGGGTGCCATAACGCGTCCATCATATTATAAATCATTCGCCTGATACACTAAAATATTATCTTTACATCTCCATATTAATTATTCTGTGTTATATATGACTGAGTGCTATGAATAAATAGGGTTTTTATTTTATATTTGTTCACATCACTAGTCACAAATCACACGTGAATATACTTCGGACAATAATATATCATTACACATACTGAAAAACAATATGAAATCCTTTGCTCATAACATTACAAGAATATGGTTTCATCATCACGGATATTCTTCTGCGTTATGTGTGAACTAGTGTTATGGCTAAATAGTTTTTTTATTTTCTACTTGGGCATTTCACTAGTCACACATGGCTCATGATCTTACTTCGGAGCATAAGATGACACGAGGTGAAGACGAACAGCGATTATGGAGATGCTGGCCCTGGTCAGTGGCACAAAGTAAAAAAGACACAGATAATGAGCACAAAAATGATGGGCAAAGGCGACGAAGATAGCGACAGGGCTAAAAGTACTGCAGCACCTAGAAAAAGTATGTACGAGAGAGAAGAATTTTTGAAGATTTTTTTTTATATATTAAGAAGGGAATTGATATGAAAACGCACAATAGACCTGTATCGTCTAAACTATTGTACAGGTTTGTATGATTTTATTATTCTTTGATCACTTTCAACCATTTGTCATTGTTCACCATATTTGTCAATAAATCAAATAAAAGTTTTTTTTGGGAAACTGTAAAGCCGACCTCCACGTGGTGTTTCCTGGGTAATGCAAACAGGCTCATTATAATGAATTGAATACAATTAGAGAAAAAACTCAAGTGCCTTGATAAATTTATATTTATGAGGACATTTTGGTCATTGAATCTTTACTTTCGTTTGAAATATCCGTTAAATATCGAAAAAAATTATTTTAAAAATGTAATTTTTGGAAGCATTTATTTTGTACAAATTTAGAGAAATCACTTGAACTTAAGAGCTTTTTGTGAAACGAAATATTGTACATTGCTGTTTTCTTCACACATAATTATAAACAGCGAGTTTTATAAAAGAAATTATCTGAAAAAAATGTCATAAAGTACATGCTTACATAAATTATGAACGACTTACTGAAATTGAATATGTTAAATACTTAGGACTAACAATAGACAGTCATAACAGGGACAATTCATATCAACAATTTAATTAGCAAAGTGGCGACATTATCGAGTCTATTTTTAAAAATCAAAAATTTTATTCCAAAAACGGAAAAATTTCCAATGTATGAAGCCTATGTAAAAACTTAAATATGTTATACGCAACTAATATGGGGAGCAGGATATAAAAATGACATAAACAGACTACAAAGACAACAAAATAAAATATTAAAGTTAGTATATGACCTTCCCTATTTAACTGCAACTAGAGAACTTTTTAAACAAACTAAGCAATTAAATATAAATGAACTCTTTCAACTAGAATCATTAAAATTTATCCATAAATTAGCCACTAATGTAATTGTAGACGAAGAACTAAAACTAGTAAAAAATTGTAGTCCACATGGACATCATACGAGAATATCAGACAAATACCATATACAACTTTCTAAAACAAGACAATGATAATCAAGACTAATTTTTTATTTTATTTATTGGGGATATCAACAGTAATACATGTAATACAAATATAACAAATAACATATACAGAGAATAAAATCAATGACAGATATCCACAGAAATACATTAAATACACGTACAATACATACTAGTGTGTTTGTGTGAGTGTAAGTGAGTGAGAGGGTGGGTGTGTGGGTGTTATATTGGAAAGAGGGTGTCAGGTATCGAAAATATAAATATATATAAAATATTAAGAAATAGAGATAAAATTTAATAAAATAAAATAAAACTTTATTATTGAAACTAAGTATAAGACAAAAAAGAATGTTTTAAGACGCGCATTTTAAATGTTATTTTTTTACAATCAAATGGATCAATAAGGGGAAAGTTCAAATTATATTCACTAGCAAAACGTATAAGTGGAGAGTTCTGGGCATAGTTCATACGAACTGCTGGCACATGAAATAGAGAGCTCGACGTGTGACGGGTGCGGTAGCCGGGGACATTTAATGATAACTCTGACAAAAGAGCCGGACTATCAAGGCGTCCACTGAGTATGTCATGAAGCACCCCCATGTCCAACAGTAGACGGCGATCTTCTAAAGTAAGCAAGTGGTGTTTTTTGCAGGAAGACATATAATTGAGATCGGTATACCTGCATCTCCAGTTAAGATGTCTAAGAAATGTCCAATGAATTAGGGACTGAAATTTTACACTAAACAACCAGACAAAACTAAACAAAAGACTCAGACAAGCTTTTCAAAAGATGTAAAAATAATTATTTTGAACAACACAGTATAAATGAAAAATGTATATATTATTTTATGTAAAATGAATGTTATAATCCGTAAGGGTTTATAAATAAATTTTCAAGTAAAAAAATCTAATGGACAGCGTTATGTTTAGGACGCGTTCTGATTTCGTACGTTTTATTGGTTATACGAGATCACTTCGCATTCTATACATCGCCAATCCATATGAGACAACCTTTGCAAGAAAGTTATCAAATAAATATATATTTTTTTTGCGATAGATCTGGGTAATGTCGTATATTTTCATATGGTCTCTCCTACCTGATAATCAGTCAATAGTCAAAATCTCATTCAAAATTGTAATTTCGCACTCCACATATCCTCCCAACCTCCACGTGGTGTTTCCTGGGTAATGCAAAGAAGCTCAAAGGAATGAATTAAATAAAATTATTGAAATAAATGAAACATTCAAGTACCTAGAATAGTCAGACTATAATACATCCTTTCACATCCCGAATTACGATCTGAAATCATTCGCCTTTAACATGACGAGAATTTGGTTTCATCATCACGTACATTCTTCTGTGTTATGTATGGCTCAGTGTTATGACTAAATAGGTTTTTACTTTACTATTTAGACATTTCACTAGTCACACATCGCTCATGAACAAACTTCGGAAAACAAGATATTACGAGGTGAAGATAAAAAAAAAACCTTGGAGATACCGGCGCCGGTCAGTGGCGAAACAAGAAGATGAGGGAAAGAATAAGCATGACAATTCAGGACAAACTGACGAGGAGGAGAGCGACGGGGCCTGCAGCTAGGAAATATATGTATGAGTTAGAAGAAACTCCCGAAAATTTATTCAGCAACGTGTTATTTGGTAGGTGAACGAAGTAAAGACCTGTATTGCTTTAACTATTATATTTCCGGAGGCATAACTCAAGTAATTATAACAAATCACTATCAATTTTCAATACCTAATGTTTAAAACAATTTTTTTGTTTCAGTTACTGATCGGGAAATGTTACAGGTTTACAAAGGTTTATTTATCATCAATTACCTTTTATCATTGAGCATTACTCAACATATTTGTGAATATTTAAAATAAAATGATATTTAACTATTTCTACTTTTCATATATATTTCATTGTTATGTAATTATGCCTTTTTAAAAAAAACTGAATTTCACTCGTCACACTTCGCTCATGTACTTACTTTGGAGCATAAGATGACACGAGGTGAAGACAAACAGCGATTATGGAGATGCTGGCCCCGGTCAGTGGTGCAAAGTAAAGAAGACGCAGATAATGAGCACAAAAATGATGGACAAAGCTGACGAAGATAGCGACAGGGCCAAAAGTACTGCAGCACCTAGAAAAAGTATGTACGAGAGAGAAGATTTTTTCGAAGATTTATTTAAATACATTAAAAGGGGAATTGATATGAAAACGCACAATGGACTTGTATCGTCTAAACTATTGTATTAGTTTGTATGATTTTATTATTCTTTGATCACTTTCAACCATTTGTCATTGTTCACCATATTTGTCAATAAATCAAATAAAAGTTTTTTTTGGGAAACTGTAAAGCCGACCTCCACGTGGTGTTTCCTGGGTAATGCAAACAGGCTCATTATAATGAATTGAATGCAATTAGAGAAAAAACTAAAGTGCCTTGATAAATTTATCTTTGTGAGGACATTGTGATCATTGAATCTTTACATACGTTTGAAATATTCTTTAAAAGGCGAAAAAGTTGTCTTAATTTTTCATTTTATGTTACAAGATAAAATGATCAATTGTCGTTGGAACTTATCCTTTAAAAATATAAATAACCTCCTGAACTTTAAAGTTATACTTCGACAAGGTTTCGAGGTAACTTTCTCATCATCAGAACTTAAACTTACTTAGAATTACGCATATTTTTTTTAACCAGACTAGACGAGACATAAAATGACTAGACAATATTAAATTTCTAATGTTACCCTAACGGGTTTTTTAAAATTGTAAATAAATAAATTTAACACTGGCCTTTTTTTCCCGTATAGATTCACTCGTATAGACCATCTAATTAGAGTGCCATTGTTTCTCAAGTGCGAGACGGAAACTCAGTAGACAGCTTAAGCTCAAATATATATAAATACCCATATCCTTTATTTTCTTTAAACAATTCTCCAAATATAGATAAAACAACCAAAGTGTCATGTCACAACGCATCCATCAAATTTGAAATCATTTGCCTAAAACCCGAAAAGAGTATGGTAATATCACCATATACATTCTTCTGTTTTATGTATGACTTAGTGGTATGAATGATTGGGTTTTTTGTTTTATATTTGTTCATATGTTTTCTGATTATGTATGTGACTTCTTAAAAAAAAAAACAAGAAAATATTTACTAGAAACAAACAACGCATATTTAGGAAAAACCAAAAAGAAATTTACCTTCATGGTGTGATGTATGGTAAGAGTCGTAATTTCATATGTTTTGTTAGTTCTATGAGATCACTTCGCTTCCCGTACATCGCCCATGGATCGCCAATTGAATGAAGGAAAGTGCGAAGTTTCGGCCAATTTTAATTGAAAGTATGATGTATTCAAAATAAGCCAGAAGGTTAATTGACATATTTTTTCGCAGCAAGTGGAAGATGTCATTGGGTTTGTTTTAGACGTGAAACGAAATATTGTACATTACTGTTTTCTTCATATAAAATAATGAACAGCGAGTTTTATCGAAGAAATTATCCAATGGACAGAGTTATGTTTGGAAGGCGTCTTGATTTCGTACGTTTTATTAGTTATACGAGATCACTTCGCATTCTAAACATCGCCAATCCATATAAGACAACCTTTGCAAGAATGTTATCAAATAAATATATTTTTTTTGCAATAGGTCTGGTTACTGTTGTATATTTTTCATATTTTTTTTTGATATCGTCTCTCTCCTACCTGGTGTTCAGCCCATAAAAAATGTCATTAAAAAATATAATTTCGCACTCCACATATCCTCCTGACCTCCACGTGGTGTTTCCTGGGTAATGCAAAATCATTTATCACTTTTAATCATTTGTCCCATAACCTGTATTTCCATCTTACAATTCTTTATTTATTGATCAAAACAACCAGGGTGCCATAACGCGTCCATCATATTATAAATCATTCGCCTGATACACTAAAATATTATCTTTACATCTCCATATTAATTATTCTGTGTTATATATGACTGAGTGCTATGAATAAATAGGGTTTTTATTTTATATTTGTTCACATCACTAGTCACAAATCACACGTGAATATACTTCGGACAATAATATATCATTACACATACTGAAAAACAATATGAAATCCTTTGCTCATAACATTACAAGAATATGGTTTCATCATCACGGATATTCTTCTGCGTTATGTGTGAACTAGTGTTATGGCTAAATAGTTTTTTTATTTTCTACTTGGGCATTTCACTAGTCACACATGGCTCATGATCTTACTTCGGAGCATAAGATGACACGAGGTGAAGACGAACAGCGATTATGGAGATGCTGGCCCTGGTCAGTGGCACAAAGTAAAAAAGACACAGATAATGAGCACAAAAATGATGGGCAAAGGCGACGAAGATAGCGACAGGGCTAAAAGTACTGCAGCACCTAGAAAAAGTATGTACGAGAGAGAAGAATTTTTGAAGATTTTTTTTTATATATTAAGAAGGGAATTGATATGAAAACGCACAATAGACCTGTATCGTCTAAACTATTGTACAGGTTTGTATGATTTTATTATTCTTTGATCACTTTCAACCATTTGTCATTGTTCACCATATTTGTCAATAAATCAAATAAAAGTTTTTTTTGGGAAACTGTAAAGCCGACCTCCACGTGGTGTTTCCTGGGTAATGCAAACAGGCTCATTATAATGAATTGAATACAATTAGAGAAAAAACTCAAGTGCCTTGATAAATTTATATTTATGAGGACATTTTGGTCATTGAATCTTTACTTTCGTTTGAAATATCCGTTAAATATCGAAAAAAATTATTTTAAAAATGTAATTTTTGGAAGCATTTATTTTGTACAAATTTAGAGAAATCACTTGAACTTAAGAGCTTTTTGTGAAACGAAATATTGTACATTGCTGTTTTCTTCACACATAATTATAAACAGCGAGTTTTATAAAAGAAATTATCTGAAAAAAATGTCATAAAGTACATGCTTACATAAATTATGAACGACTTACTGAAATTGAATATGTTAAATACTTAGGACTAACAATAGACAGTCATAACAGGGACAATTCATATCAACAATTTAATTAGCAAAGTGGCGACATTATCGAGTCTATTTTTAAAAATCAAAAATTTTATTCCAAAAACGGAAAAATTTCCAATGTATGAAGCCTATGTAAAAACTTAAATATGTTATACGCAACTAATATGGGGAGCAGGATATAAAAATGACATAAACAGACTACAAAGACAACAAAATAAAATATTAAAGTTAGTATATGACCTTCCCTATTTAACTGCAACTAGAGAACTTTTTAAACAAACTAAGCAATTAAATATAAATGAACTCTTTCAACTAGAATCATTAAAATTTATCCATAAATTAGCCACTAATGTAATTGTAGACGAAGAACTAAAACTAGTAAAAAATTGTAGTCCACATGGACATCATACGAGAATATCAGACAAATACCATATACAACTTTCTAAAACAAGACAATGATAATCAAGACTAATTTTTTATTTTATTTATTGGGGATATCAACAGTAATACATGTAATACAAATATAACAAATAACATATACAGAGAATAAAATCAATGACAGATATCCACAGAAATACATTAAATACACGTACAATACATACTAGTGTGTTTGTGTGAGTGTAAGTGAGTGAGAGGGTGGGTGTGTGGGTGTTATATTGGAAAGAGGGTGTCAGGTATCGAAAATATAAATATATATAAAATATTAAGAAATAGAGATAAAATTTAATAAAATAAAATAAAACTTTATTATTGAAACTAAGTATAAGACAAAAAAGAATGTTTTAAGACGCGCATTTTAAATGTTATTTTTTTACAATCAAATGGATCAATAAGGGGAAAGTTCAAATTATATTCACTAGCAAAACGTATAAGTGGAGAGTTCTGGGCATAGTTCATACGAACTGCTGGCACATGAAATAGAGAGCTCGACGTGTGACGGGTGCGGTAGCCGGGGACATTTAATGATAACTCTGACAAAAGAGCCGGACTATCAAGGCGTCCACTGAGTATGTCATGAAGCACCCCCATGTCCAACAGTAGACGGCGATCTTCTAAAGTAAGCAAGTGGTGTTTTTTGCAGGAAGACATATAATTGAGATCGGTATACCTGCATCTCCAGTTAAGATGTCTAAGAAATGTCCAATGAATTAGGGACTGAAATTTTACACTAAACAACCAGACAAAACTAAACAAAAGACTCAGACAAGCTTTTCAAAAGATGTAAAAATAATTATTTTGAACAACACAGTATAAATGAAAAATGTATATATTATTTTATGTAAAATGAATGTTATAATCCGTAAGGGTTTATAAATAAATTTTCAAGTAAAAAAATCTAATGGACAGCGTTATGTTTAGGACGCGTTCTGATTTCGTACGTTTTATTGGTTATACGAGATCACTTCGCATTCTATACATCGCCAATCCATATGAGACAACCTTTGCAAGAAAGTTATCAAATAAATATATATTTTTTTTGCGATAGATCTGGGTAATGTCGTATATTTTCATATGGTCTCTCCTACCTGATAATCAGTCAATAGTCAAAATCTCATTCAAAATTGTAATTTCGCACTCCACATATCCTCCCAACCTCCACGTGGTGTTTCCTGGGTAATGCAAAGAAGCTCAAAGGAATGAATTAAATAAAATTATTGAAATAAATGAAACATTCAAGTACCTAGAATAGTCAGACTATAATACATCCTTTCACATCCCGAATTACGATCTGAAATCATTCGCCTTTAACATGACGAGAATTTGGTTTCATCATCACGTACATTCTTCTGTGTTATGTATGGCTCAGTGTTATGACTAAATAGGTTTTTACTTTACTATTTAGACATTTCACTAGTCACACATCGCTCATGAACAAACTTCGGAAAACAAGATATTACGAGGTGAAGATAAAAAAAAAACCTTGGAGATACCGGCGCCGGTCAGTGGCGAAACAAGAAGATGAGGGAAAGAATAAGCATGACAATTCAGGACAAACTGACGAGGAGGAGAGCGACGGGGCCTGCAGCTAGGAAATATATGTATGAGTTAGAAGAAACTCCCGAAAATTTATTCAGCAACGTGTTATTTGGTAGGTGAACGAAGTAAAGACCTGTATTGCTTTAACTATTATATTTCCGGAGGCATAACTCAAGTAATTATAACAAATCACTATCAATTTTCAATACCTAATGTTTAAAACAATTTTTTTGTTTCAGTTACTGATCGGGAAATGTTACAGGTTTACAAAGGTTTATTTATCATCAATTACCTTTTATCATTGAGCATTACTCAACATATTTGTGAATATTTAAAATAAAATGATATTTAACTATTTCTACTTTTCATATATATTTCATTGTTATGTAATTATGCCTTTTTAAAAAAAACTGAATTTCACTCGTCACACTTCGCTCATGTACTTACTTTGGAGCATAAGATGACACGAGGTGAAGACAAACAGCGATTATGGAGATGCTGGCCCCGGTCAGTGGTGCAAAGTAAAGAAGACGCAGATAATGAGCACAAAAATGATGGACAAAGCTGACGAAGATAGCGACAGGGCCAAAAGTACTGCAGCACCTAGAAAAAGTATGTACGAGAGAGAAGATTTTTTCGAAGATTTATTTAAATACATTAAAAGGGGAATTGATATGAAAACGCACAATGGACTTGTATCGTCTAAACTATTGTATTAGTTTGTATGATTTTATTATTCTTTGATCACTTTCAATCATTTGTCATTGTTCACCATATTTGTCAATAAATCAAATAAAAGTTTTTTTTGGGAAACTGTAAAGCCGACCTCCACGTGGTGTTTCCTGGGTAATGCAAACAGGCTCATTATAATGAATTGAATGCAATTAGAGAAAAAACTCAAGTGCCTTGATAAATTTATCTTTGTGAGGACATTGTGATCATTGAATCTTTACATACGTTTGAAATATTCTTTAAAAGGCGAAAAAGTTGTCTTAATTTTTCATTTTATGTTACAAGATAAAATGATCAATTGTCGTTGGAACTTATCCTTTAAAAATATAAATAACCTCCTGAACTTTAAAGTTATACTTCGACAAGGTTTCGAGGTAACTTTCTCATCATCAGAACTTAAACTTACTTAGAATTACGCATATTTTTTTTAACCAGACTAGACGAGACATAAAATGACTAGACAATATTAAATTTCTAATGTTACCCTAACGGGTTTTTTAAAATTGTAAATAAATAAATTTAACACTGGCCTTTTTTTCCCGTATAGATTCACTCGTATAGACCATCTAATTAGAGTGCCATTGTTTCTCAAGTGCGAGACGGAAACTCAGTAGACAGCTTAAGCTCAAATATATATAAATACCCATATCCTTTATTTTCTTTAAACAATTCTCCAAATATAGATAAAACAACCAAAGTGTCATGTCACAACGCATCCATCAAATTTGAAATCATTTGCCTAAAACCCGAAAAGAGTATGGTAATATCACCATATACATTCTTCTGTTTTATGTATGACTTAGTGGTATGAATGATTGGGTTTTTTGTTTTATATTTGTTCATATGTTTTCTGATTATGTATGTGACTTCTTAAAAAAAAAAACAAGAAAATATTTACTAGAAACAAACAACGCATATTTAGGAAAAACCAAAAAGAAATTTACCTTCATGGTGTGATGTATGGTAAGAGTCGTAATTTCATATGTTTTGTTAGTTCTATGAGATCACTTCGCTTCCCGTACATCGCCCATGGATCGCCAATTGAATGAAGGAAAGTGCGAAGTTTCGGCCAATTTTAATTGAAAGTATGATGTATTCAAAATAAGCCAGAAGGTTAATTGACATATTTTTTCGCAGCAAGTGGAAGATGTCATTGGGTTTGTTTTAGACGTGAAACGAAATATTGTACATTACTGTTTTCTTCATATAAAATAATGAACAGCGAGTTTTATCGAAGAAATTATCCAATGGACAGAGTTATGTTTGGAAGGCGTCTTGATTTCGTACGTTTTATTAGTTATACGAGATCACTTCGCATTCTAAACATCGCCAATCCATATAAGACAACCTTTGCAAGAATGTTATCAAATAAATATATTTTTTTTGCGATAGGTCTGGTTACTGTCGTATATTTTTCTTTTTTTTTTTGATATCGTCTCTCTCCTACCTGGTGTTCAGCCCATAAAAAATGTCATTAAAAAATATAATTTCGCACTCCACATATCCTCTCGACCTCCACGTGGTGTTTCCTGGGTAATGCAAAATCTTTTATCACTTTAAATCATTTGTCCCATAACCTGTATTTCCATCTTACAATTCTTTATTTATTGATCAAAACAACCAGGGTGCCATTACGCGTCCATCATATTATAAATCATTCGCCTGATACACTAAAATATTATCTTTACATCACCATATTAATTTTTCTGTGTTATATATGACTGAGTGCTATGAATAAAAAGGGTTTTTATTTTATGTAGCCACTAATGTAATTGTAGGCAAAGAATTAAAACTAGTAAAAAATTGTAGTCAACATGGACATAATACGAGAATATCGGACAAATACCATATACAACTTTCTAAAACAAGACAAGGACAATCAAGACAAGGACAATCAAGACTAATGAACCAGGGACTGAAATTATACAATAAACTACCAGACAAAACTACACAAAAGACTCAGACAAGCTTTTCAAAAGATGTAAAAAATATTTGTAAAGATGTAAAAAACAATTTTAATTGAAAGTATGATGTATTCAAAATTAGCCCGAGTGTTAATTGCGTTTTTTTGTAGCAAGTGAAAGATGTCATAAGGGTTTGTTTTAGAACTGAAACGAAATATTGTACAATATTGTTTTCTTTATACAAAATAATGAACAGCGAGTTTTATCGAAGAAATCATCCAATGGACTGCGTTATGTTTAGGATGCGTCCTGATTTCGTACGTTTTATTAGTTATACGAGATCACTTCGCATTCTAAACATCGCCAATCCATATAAGACAACCTTTGCAAGAAAGTTATCAAATATATACATTTTTATTGCAATAGGTCTGGTTACTGTCGTATATTTTTCATATTTTTTTTTGATATCGTCTCTCTCCTACCTAATGATCAGCCAATAAAATAATGTCATTAAAAAATATAATTTTGCACTCCACATATCCTCCCGACCTCCACGTGGTGTTTCCTGGGTAATGCAAAATCTTTTATCACTTTAAAACATTTGTCCCATAATCTGTATTTCCATCTTACAATTCTTTATTTATTGATCAAAACAACCAGGGTGCCATAACGCGTCCATCATATTATAAATCATTCGCCTGATACACTTAAATATTATCTTTACATCACCATATTAATTTTTCTGTGTTATATATGACTGAGTGCTATGAATAAATAGGGTTTTTATTTTATGTAGCCACTAATGTAATTGTAGACAAAGAACTAAAACTAGTAAAAAATTGTAGTCAACATGGACATAATACGAGAATATCGGACAAATACCATCTACAACTTTCTAAAACAAGACAAGGATAATCAAGACTAATGAACCAGGGACTGAAATTATACAATAAACTACCAGACAAAACTAAACAAAAGACTCAGACAAGCTTTACAAAAGATGTAAAAAATATTTGTAAAGATGTAAAAAACAATTTTAATTGAAAGTATGATGTATTCAAAATTAGCCCGAGTGTTAATTGCGTTTTTTTGTAGCAAGTGAAAGATGTCATAAGGGTTTGTTTTAGAACTGAAACGAAATATTGTACTATTTTGTTTTCTTTATACAAAATAATGAACAGCGAGTTTTATCGAAGAAATTATCCAATGGACTGCGTTAAGTTTAGGAAGCGTCCTGATTTCGTACGTTTTATTAGTTATACGAGATCACTTCGCATTCTAAACATCGCCAATCCATATAAGACAACCTTTGCAAGAAAGTTATCAAATAAATACATTTTTTTTGCGACTTTGGACAATAATATATCATTACACACACTAAATAACAATATGAAATTCTTTGCACATAACATGACAAGAATACGTTTTCATCATCACGGACATTCTTCTGCGTTATGTGTGAACTCGTGTTATGGCAAATAGTTTTTTTTATTTTCTACTTGCGTATTTCACTAGTCACACATGGCTCATGATTTTACTTCGGAGCATAATATGACACGAGGTGGAGACGAACAGAGACTTTTGCGATGCTGGCACCGGTCAGTGGCGCAAAGTGAAGAGGACGCAAGAATGAGAACAAAAATGATGGACAAACCTGACAAAGATAGCGACAGGGCTAGAAAAACTGCTGTATCTAGGAAAAGTATGTACGAGCGAAAAAATATTCCATCTATTTATAAAGATAAATTATAAGTGCAATTGATATGTTAACAAACAAAAGACCTGTATTGATTTATCTTTCGTCTAAATTTGTATTATTTTATTAGTTTTGTATCACTTTAAATCATTTGTCATTGCTCACCATATTTGTAAATATATCAAATAAAAGTTTTTTTTTGGGAAACTGTAGAGCCGACCTCCACGTGGTGTTTCCTGGGTAATGCTAACAGGCTCATAATAATGAATTGAATGAAATCACTGAAATAACTCAACTGCTTTGATGAGTGTACATTTGTGAGGAAATTAAATTCATGTAATCTTTACATACGTTTGAAATATCCCATAAACGGCGAAAAAATTGTCTGAAGATTTCATTTTATGTTAAAACACAAAGTGATTGATTTTTCGTAAAACTTATCCTTTACAAATTAAAATTATCACTTACACTTTAGAGTTATACTTCGACAAGGTTTTGAGGTTACTTTTTCATCATCAGAACTTGAAATTGCTTAGAATTGCGCACATTTTTATTATGTAATAAAATCAAACATCCGAGCAAAGATGTCTTTTTTCTTTATATGTTTGTCCCGACAAATTTACATCTGGCATTTTTTCCCAGTATTGATTTACCTTTTTGACCATCAAAACAGAGTGCAGTTGTTCCTCGGATGCGGGTTGGAACCTTAGCTTACAAAAAATCGATTGCTGCAAAATTACAAATTTTAGCGCAAATACCCATTAATCCTATTTCTTTCGAACAGTTGTCCATAGATATCTTAAACAGTATGTATGCCAAACATTGGACTATAATACATCCTTTCACATCCTGAATTACGATCTGAAATCGTTCGCATTTAACATGACAAGAACATGGTTTCATCATCACGAACATTCTTCTGTGTTATGTGTGACTCAGTGATATGGCTAAATAGGTTTTTTAATGTTCTATTTAGACGTTTTACTAGCCACACATGGCTCACGAACACACTTCGGAGTACAAGATATCACGAGGTGAAGAGCAAAAAAAACACCGGAGTACCGGCGCCAGTCAGTGGCGAAACAGGAGATGAGGGAGAGAATAAGCATAACAATTTTGGAAAAACTGACGAGAAGAGTGACAGGGCCTGCAGTACATCTGCAGTTGAAGAATACATGTATGAGTTAGAAGAAACTTCGGAAAATTTACTCAGCAATGTGTTAGGAAAAAACCTGTTTCGCCATAACTATTATATTATTATATTATTAATTATGCTTATTTTATTATAATATCAAAATTTTGAATTGGTCAACACTTTTATGAAAATCCCTCTCTTTCACTCCTCCACTTTATTTCCTCATCTTTTTTAGAGCTCTTTTTTTTCTCATGTCTTATATAATATATTATTTTTCTCTTTACTGTGTAACATGTTCTCTCATTATATTTGTGAAATACTTTAACTGGATGTATGTATTATTTTTTTATATTTTTATATTTATACTTATATAAAAACTGTTGTTTTTCCTTAATAAATTAAAAATAAAAATCCTTAAGGCATACTTGAAGTAAATATTACAAATCACCACCAATTTTCTCTGCACTAATGTTTTGAAAAATGCTTTTGTTTTAGTTAGAGATCGGGAAATGTTATAGGTTTATATAATTTAGTTTATCTATAATCACCTTTCATCATCACGCTTTTTTCAACATATTTGTGGATATTTCAAATAAAATTATTGTTTTATTGGGAATCTGCCAAGCCGACCTCCAAACAGGCTCAAAATAATGAAATAAACAATACTATTTAGATACTGTTGAATTAGATCACCTCATATGTGTAGCTGATAAAGCCCGATCATACGGTTGTGATATTAAAAATACCATGTTACTAGTTTAATTTAAATATTTAAAATTTTAAAAGGCCTATTAAAAATTGTTCAATTTCGGAACACATTTTTTTTACGTGCAACAGTCAAAAGCAAATGCTTTATCAACGCATTCCATTTAATTATTTTTTTACCTAAAAAATAATTTAACACTAGTCAGCTTATTGCCTCAAGCAAACACTTTCAACATCCCAGCAAATAGAGAATGATTTAGAAAAACTACATTAGTGTGATGTCAGGGAGATGTTGTGGTATTACATAAGCATTGGTCTTGTATTATCTTAGCATTTCCTTTGCATCGCTCTATATAGAAATATGTAAGCGTTCTGTTGAAGTCAATGCTTCAAAACTGACCTGTTGTTTTCTTGGTAATGCAAACAGGATACTATTCCATCTTACAATTCTTTATTTATTGATCAAAACAACCAGGGTGCCATAACGCGTCCATCATATTATAAATCATTCGCCTGATACACTAAAATATTATCTTTACGTCACCATATTAATTTTTCTGTGTTATATATGACTGAGTGCTATGAATAAATAGGGTTTTTATTTTATATTTGTTCACATCACTCGTCACATATGACACGTGAATAAACTTTGGACAATAATATATCATTACACACACTGAAAAACAATATGAAATCCTTTGCTCATAACATGACAAGAATATGGTTTCATCATCACGGACATTCTTCTACGTTATGTGTGAACTAGTGTTATGGCTAAATAGTATTTTTTTTTTCTACTTGGGTATTTCACTAGTCGCACATGGCTCATGATCTTACTTCGGAGCATAAGATGACACGAGGTGAAGAGGAACAGAGGTTATGGAGATGCTGGCGCCGGTCAGTGGCGCAAAGCTCAGAAGACGCAGATAATGAGCACAAAAATGATGGACAAAGCTGACGAAGATAGCGACAGGGCCAAAAGTACTGCAGCACCTAGAAAAAGCATGTACGAGAGAGAAGAATTTTTCGAAGATTTATTTAAATATATTAAATGGAGAATTGATATAAAAACGCACTATAGACCTGTATCGTCTAAACTATTGTATTAGTTTGTATGATGTTATTATTCTTTGATCACTTTCAATCATTTGTCATTGTTCACCATATTTGTAAATATATCAAATAAAAGTATTTTTTTGGGAAACTGTAAAGCCGACCTCCACGTGGTGTTTCCTGGGTAATGCAAACAGGCTCATCATAATGAATTGAATGCAATTAGAGAAAAAACTCAAGTGCCTTGATAAATTTATCTTTGTGAGGACATTGTGATCATTGAATCTTTACATACGTTTGAAATATTCGTTAAAAGGCGAAAAAGTTGTCTTAATTTTTCATTTTATGTTAAAAGATAAAATGATCAATTTTTGTTAGAACTTATCGTTTACAACTTTAAATAACCTCTTCAACTTTAATGTTATTCTTCGACAAGGTTTCGAGGTAACTTTCTCATTATCAGAACTTAAACTTACTAAGAATAACGCATATTTTGTTAAACCAGACTAGACGAGACATAAAATGACTAGACAATATTAAATTTCTAATGTAACCCGAATGGGTTTTTTAAAATTGTAAATAAATAAATTTAGCACTGGCCTTTTTTTCCGTATAGGTTCTACCGTATAGACAATCTAATTAGAGTGCCATTGTTTCTCAAGTGCGAGTCGGAAACTCAGTCGACAGCTTAAGCTCAAATATATATAAATACCCATATCCTTTATTTTCTTTTAACAATTCTCCAAATAAAGATAAAACAACCAGAGAGTCTTGTCATAACGCATCCATCAAATTTGATATCATTTGCCTAAAACACGAAAAGAGTATGAAAATATCACCATATAAATTTTTCTGTGTTATGTATGACTTAGTGTTCTGAATAATTGAGTTTTTCATTTTATATTTGTTCATATGTTTTCTGATCATGTATGTGCCTTCTTAAAAAAAAAAAATATTTACTAAAAACAAACGACGCATATTTAGGGAAAACAGAAAATAAATTTACCTTTATGTTGTGATGCATGGTAAGAGTCGTAATTTCATATGTTTTGTTAGTTCTATGAGATCACTTCGCTTCCCGTACATCGCCCATAGATCGCCAATTGAATGAAGGAAAGTGCGAAGTTTCGGCCAATTTTAATTGAAAGTATGATGTATTCAAAATTAGCCCGAGTGTTATTTGACATATTTTTTCGCAGCAAGTGGAAGATGTCATTAGGTTTGTTTAAGACGTGAAACGAAATATTTTACATTACTGTTTTTTTCATATAAAATAATGAACAGCGAGTTTTATCGAAGAAATTATCCAATGGACAGAGTTATGTTTGGAAGGCGTCTTGATTTCGTACGTTTTATTAGTTATACGAGATCACTTCGCATTCTAAACATCGCCAATCCATATACGACAACCTTTGCAAGAAAGTTATCAAATTAATATATTTTTTTTTGCGATAGGTCTGGTTACTGTCGTATATTTTTCATAATTTTTTTTGATATCGTCTCTCTCCTACCTGGTGATCAGCCCATAAAAAATGTCATTAAAAAATATAATTTCGCACTCCACATATCCTCCCAACCTCCACGTGGTGTTTCTTGGGTAATGCAAAATCTTTTATCACTCTAAATCATTTGTCCCATAACCTGTATTTCCATCTTACAATTCTTTATTTATTGATCAAAACAACCAGGGTGCCATAACGCGTCCATCATATTATAAATCATTCGCCTGATACACTAAAATATTATCTTTACATCACCATATTAATTTTTCTGTGTTATATATGACTGAGTGCTATGAATAAATAGGGTTTTTATTTTATATTTGTTCACATCACTAGTCACATATGACACATGAATAAACTTTGGACAATAATATATCATTACACACACTGAAAAACAATATGAAATCCTTTGCTGATTACATGACAAGAATATGGTTTCATCATCACGGACATTCTTCTGCGTTATGTGTGAACTAGTGTTATGGCTAAATAGTTTTTTTTATTTTCTACTTGGGTATTTCACTAGTCACACATGGCTCATGATCTTACTTCGGAGCATAAGATGACACGAGGTGAAGAGGAACAGAGGTTATGGAGATGCTGGCGCTGGTCAGTGGCGCGAAGTACAGAAGACGCAGATAATGAGCACAAAAATGATGGACAAAGCTGACGAAGATAGCGACAGGGCCAAAAGTACTGCAGCACCTAGAAAAAGCATGTACGAGAGAGAAGAATTTTTCGAAGATTTATTTAAATATATTAAATGGAGAACTGATATAAAAACGCACTATAGACCTGTATCGTCTAAACTATTGTATTAGTTTGTATGATTTTATTATTCTTTGATCACTTTCAATCATTTGTCATTGTTCACCATATTTGTAAATATATCAAATAAAAGTATTTTTTTGGGAAACTGTAAAGCCGACCTCCACGTGGTGTTTCCTGGGTAATGCAAACAGGCTCATCATAATGAATTGAATGCAATTAGAGAAAAAACTCAAGTGCCTTGATAAATTTATCTTTGTGAGGACATTGTGATCATTGAATCTTTACATACGCTTGAAATATTCGTTAAAAGGCGAAAAAATTGTCTGAATTTTTCATTTTATGTTAAAAGATAAAATGATCAATTTTTGTTAGAACTTA
Source organism: Micrasema longulum (assembly GCF_059751315.1). Lineage (NCBI taxonomy): Eukaryota > Metazoa > Arthropoda > Insecta > Trichoptera > Brachycentridae > Micrasema > Micrasema longulum. The sequence continues at coordinate 154,330 of NW_028277556.1, forward strand.
TCGTTTACAACTTTAAATAACCTCTTGAACTTTAAAATTATTATTCGACAAGGTTTCGAGGTAACTTTCTCATTATCAGAACTGAAACTTACTTAGAATTACGCATATTTTTTTAAACCAGACAAGACGAGACATAAAATGACTAGACAATATTAAATTTCTAATGTAACCCGAACGGGTTTTTTAAAATTGTAAATAAATAAATTTAGCACTGGCCTTTTTTTCCGTATAGGTTCTACCGTATAGACCATCTAATAAGAGTGCCATTATTTCTCAAGTGCGAGTCGGAAACTCAGTCGACAGCCTAAGCTCAAATAAATATAAATACCCATATCTTTTATTTTCTTTAAACAATTCTCCAAATAAAGATAAAACAACCAGAGTGTCTTGTCATAACGCATCCATCAAATTTGATATCATTTGCCTAAAACACGAAAAGAGTATGAAAATATCACCATATAAATTTTTCTGTGTTATGTATGACTTAGTGTTCTGAATAATTGGGTTTTTCATTTTATATTTGTTCATATGTTTTCTGATCATGTATGTATGTGCTTAAAAAAAAAAAATATTTACTAGAAACAAACAACGCATATTTAGGGAAAACAGAAAATAAATTTACCTTCATGTTGTGATGCATGGTAAGAGTCGTAATTTCATATGTTTTGTTAGTTCTATGAGATCACTTCGCTTCCCGTACATCGCCCATAGATCGCCAATTGAATGAAGGAAAGTGCGAAGTTTCGGCCAATTTTAATTGAAAGTATGATGTATTCAAAATTAGCCCGAGTGTTATTTGACATATTTTTTCGCAGCAAGTGGAAGATGTCATTGGGTCACACATGGCTCATGATCTTACTTCGGAGCATAAGATGACACGAGGTGAAGACGAACAGCGATTATGGAGATGCTGGCCCTGGTCAGTGGCACAAAGTAAAGAAGACACAGATAATGAGCACAAAAATGATGGGCAAAGGCGACGAAGATAGCGACAGGGCTAAAAGTACTGCAGCACCTAGAAAAAGTATGTACGAGAGAGAAGAATTTTTGAAGATTTTTTTTTATATATTAAGAAGGGAATTGATATGAAAACGCACAATAGACCTGTATCGTCTAAACTATTGTACAGGTTTGTATGATTTTATTATTCTTTGATCACTTTCAACCATTTGTCATTGTTCACCATATTTGTCAATAAATCAAATAAAAGTTTTTTTTGGGAAACTGTAAAGCCGACCTCCACGTGGTGTTTCCTGGGTAATGCAAACAGGCTCATTATAATGAATTGAATACAATTAGAGAAAAAACTCAAGTGCCTTGATAAATTTATCTTTGTGAGGACATTGTGATCATTGAATCTTTACATACGTTTGAAATATTCGTTAAAAGGCGAAAAAGTTGTCTTAATTTTTCATTTTATGTTACAAGATAAAATGATCAATTTTCGTTAGAACTTATCCTTTAAAAATATAAATAACCTCCTGAACTTTAAAGTTATACTTCGACAAGGTTTCGAGGTAACTTTCTCATCATCAGAACTTGAACTTACTTAGAATTACGCATATTTTTTTTAACCAGACTAGACGAGACATAAAATGACTAGACAATATCAAATTTCTAATGTTACCCTAACGGGTTTTTTAAAATTGTAAATAAATAAATTTAACACTGGCCTTTTTTTCCCGTATAGATTCACTCGTATAGACCATCTAATTAGAGTGCCATTGTTTCTCAAGTGCGAGACGGAAACTCAGTCGACAGCTTAAGCTCAAATATATATAAATACCCATATCCTTTATTTTCTTTAAACAATTCTCCAAATATAGATAAAACAACCAAAGTGTCATGTCACAACACATCCATTAAATTTGAAATCATTTGCCTAAAACCCGAAAAGAGTATGGTAATATCACCATATACATTCTTCTGTTTTATGTATGACTTAGTGGTATGAATGATTGGGTTTTTCGTTTTATATTTGTTCATATGTTTTCTGATTACGTATGTGACTTCTTAAAAAAAAAAACAAGAAAATATTTACTAGAAACAAACAACGCATATTTAGGAAAAACCAAAAAGAAATTTACCTTCATGGTGTGATGTATGGTAAGAGTCGTAATTTCATATGTTTTGTTAGTTCTATGAGATCACTTCGCTTCCCGTACATCGCCCATGGATCGCCAATTGAATGAAGGAAAGTGCGAAGTTTCGGCCAATTTTAATTGAAAGTATGATGTATTCAAAATAAGCCAGAAGGTTAATTGACATATTTTTTCGCAGCAAGTGGAAGATGTCATTGGGTTTGTTTTAGACGTGAAACGAAATATTGTACATTACTGTTTTCTTCATATAAAATAATGAACAGCGAGTTTTATCGAAGAAATTATCCAATGGACAGAGTTATGTTTGGAAGGCGTCTTGATTTCGTACGTTTTATTAGTTATACGAGATCACTTCGCATTCTAAACATCGCCAATCCATATAAGACAACCTTTGCAAGAATGTTATCAAATAAATATATTTTTTTTGCGATAGGTCTGGTTACTGTCGTATATTTTTCATAATTTTTTTTGATATCGTCTCTCTCCTACCTGGTGTTCAGCCCATAAAAAATCACTTTAAATCATTTGTCCCATAACCTGTATTTCCATCTTACAATTCTTTATTTATTGATCAAAACAACCAGGGTGCCATAACGCGTCCATCATATTATAAATCATTCGCCTGATACACTAAAATATTATCTTTACATCACCATATTAATTTTTCTGTGTTATATATGACTGAGTGCTATGAATAAAAAGGGTTTTTATTTTATGTAGCCACTAATGTAATTGTAGACAAAGAACTCGAACTAGTAAAAAATTGTAGTCAACATGGACATAATACGAGAATATCGGACAAATACCATATACAACTTTCTAAAACAAGACAAGGACAATCAAGACAAGGACAATCAAGACTAATGAACCAGGGACTGAAATTATACAATAAACCACCAGACAAAACTAAACAAAAGACTCAGACAAGCTTTTCAAAAGATGTAAAAAATATTTGTAAAGATGTAAAAAACAATTTTAATTGAAAGTATGATGTATTCAAAATTAGCCCGAGTGTTAATTGCGTTTTTTTGTAGCAAGTGAAAGATGTCATAAGGGTTTGTTTTAGAACTGAAACGAAATATTGTACTATATTGTTTTCTTTATACAAAATAATGAACAGCGAGTTTTATCGAAGAAATCATCCAATGGACTGCGTTAAGTTTAGGAAGCGTCCTGATTTCGTACGTTTTATTAGTTATACGAGATCACTTCGCATTCTAAACATCGCCAATCCATATAAGACAACCTTTGCAAGAAAGTTATCAAATAAATACATTTTTTTTGCGACTTTGGACAATAATATATCATTACACACACTAAATAACAATATGAAATTCTTTGCACATAACATGACAAGAATATGTTTTCATTGCAAATAGTTTTTTTTATTTTCTACTTGCGTATTTCACTAGTCACACATGGCTCATGATTTTACTTCGGAGCATAATATGACACGAGGTGGAGACGAACAGAGACTTTTGCGATGCTGGCACCGGTCAGTGGCGCAAAGTGAAGAGGACGCAAGAATGAGAACAAAAATGATCGACAAACCTGACAAAGATAGCAACAGGGCTAGAAAAACTGCTGTATCTAGGAAAAGTATGTACGAGCGAAAAAATATTCCATCTATTTATAAAGATAAATTATAAGTGCAATTGATATGTTAACAAACAAAAGACCTGTATTGATTTATCTATCGTCTAAATTTGTATTATTTTATTAGTTTTGTATCAAATAAAAGTTTTTTTTTGGGAAACTGTAGAGCCGACCTCCACGTGGTGTTTCCTGGGTAATGCTAACAGGCTCATAATAATGAATTGAATGAAATCACTGAAATAACTCAACTGCTTTGATGAGTGTACATTTGTGAGGAAATTAAATTCATGTAATCTTTACATACGTTTGAAATATCCCATAAACGGCGAAAAAATTGTCTGAAGATTTCATTTTATGTTAAAACACAAAGTGATCGATTTTTCGTAAAACTTATCCTTTACAAATTAAAATTATCACTTACACTTTAGAGTTATACTTCGACAAGGCTTTGAGGTTACTTTTTCATCATCAGAACTTGAAATTGCTTAGAATTGCGCACATTCTTATTATGTAATAAAATCAAACATCCGAGCAAAGATGTCTTTTTTCTTTATATGTTTGTCCCGACAAATTTACATCTGGCATTTTTTCCCAGTATTGATTTACCTTTTTGACCATCAAAACAGAGTGCAGTTGTTTCTCGGATGCGGGTTGGAACCTTAGCTTACAAAAAATCGATTGCTGCAAAATTACAAATTTTAGCGCAAATACCCATTAATCCTATTTCTTTCGAACAGTTGTCCATAGATATCTTAAACAGTATGTATGCCAAACTTTGGACTATAATACATCCTTTCACATCCTGAATTACGATCTGAAATCGGACGCCTTCAACATGACAAGAACATGGTTTCATCATCACGAACATTCTTCTGTGTTATGTGTATGTGGCTTAATAGGTTTTTTAATGTTCTATTAAGACGTTTTACTAGCCACACATGGCTCACGAACACACTTCGGAGTACAAGATATCACGAGGTGAAGAGCAAAAAAAACACCGGAGTACTGGCGCCAGTCAGTGGCGAAACAGGAGATGAGGGAGAGAACAAGCATAACAATTTTGGAAAAACTGACGAGAAGAGCGACAGGGCCAGCAGTCCTTCTGCAGTTGAAGAATACATGTATGAGTTAGAAGAAACTTCGGAAAATTTACTCAGCAATGTGTTAGGAAAAAACCTGTTTTGCCATAACTATTATATAATTATATTATTTATTATGCTTATTTTATTATAATATCAAAATTTTGAATTGGTCAACACTTTTATGAAAATCCCTCTCTTTCACTCCTCCACTTTATTTCCTCATTTTTTTTAGAGCTCTTTTTTTTCTCATGTCTTATATAATATATTATTTTTCTCTTTACTGTGTAACATGTTCTCTCATTATATTTGTGAAATACTTTAACTGGATGTATGTATTATTTTTTTATATTTTTATATTTATACTTATATAACAACTGTTGTTTTTCCTTAATAAATTAAAAATAAAAATCCTTAAGGCATACTTGAAGTAAATATTACAAATCACCACCAATTTTCTGTGCACTAATGTTTTGAAAAATGCTTTTGTTTTAGTTAGAGATCGGGAAATGTTATAGGTTTATAAAATTTAGTTTATCTTTAATCACCTTTCATCATCACGCTTTTTTCAACATATTTGTGGATATTTCAAATAAAATTATTGTTTTATTGGGAATCTGCCAAGCCGACCTCCAAACAGGCTCAAAATAATGAAATAAACAATACTATTTAGATACTGTTGAATTAGATCACCTCATATGTGTAGCTGATAAAGCCCGATCATACGGTTGTGATATTAAAAATACCATGTTACTAGTTTAATTTAAATATTTAAAATTTTAAATAGCCTATTAAAAATTGTTCAATTTCGGAACACATTTTTTTTACGTGCAACAGTCAAAAGCAAATGCTTTATCAACGCATTCCATTTAATTATTTTTTTACCTACAAAATAATTTAACACTAGTCAGCTTATTGCCTCAAGCAAACACTTTCAACATCCCAGCAAATAGAGAATGATTGAGAAAAACTACATTAGTGTGATGTCAGGGAGATGTTGTGGTATTACATAAGCATTGGTCTTGTATTATCTTAGCATTTCCTTTGCATCGCTCTATATAGAAATATGTAAGCGTTCTGTTGAAGTCAATGCTTCAAAACTGACCTGTTGTTTTCTTGGTAATGCAAACAGGATACTATTCCATCTTACAATTCTTTATTTATTGATCAAAACATCACTCGTCACATATGACACGTGAATAAACTTTGGACAATAATATATCATTACACACACTGAAAAACAATATGAAATCCTTTGCTCATAACATGACAAGAATATGGTTTCATCATCACGGACATTCTTCTACGTTATGTGTGAACTAGTGTTATGGCTAAATAGTATTTTTTTTTTCTACTTGGGTATTTCACTAGTCACACATGGCTCATGATCTTACTTCGGAGCATAAGATGACACGAGGTGAAGAGGAACAGAGGTTATGGAGATGCTGGCGCCGGTCAGTGACGCAAAGCTCAGAAGACGCAGATAATGAGCACAAAAATGATGGACAAAGCTGACGAAGATAGCGACAGGGCCAAAAGTACTGCAGCACCTAGAAAAAGCATGTACGAGAGAGAAGAATTTTTCGAAGATTTATTTAAATATATTAAAAGGAGAATTGATATGAAAACGCACTATAGACCTGTATCGTCTAAACTATAGTATTAGTTTGTATGATTTTATTATTCTTTGATCACTTTCAATCATTTGTCATTGTTCACCATATTTGTAAATATATCAAATAAAAGTATTTTTTTGGGAAACTGTAAAGCCGACCTCCACGTGGTGTTTCCTGGGTAATGCAAACAGGCTCATCATAATGAATTGAATGCAATTAGAGAAAAAACTCAAGTGCCTTGATAAATTTATCTTTGTGAGGACATTGTGATCATTGAATCTTTACATACGCTTGAAATATTCGTTAAAAGGCGAAAAAGTTGTCTGAATTTTTCATTTTATGTTAAAAGATAAAATGATCAATTTTTGTTAGAACTTATCGTTTACAACTTAAAATAACCTCTTTAACTTTAAAGTTATTTTTCGACAAGGTTTCGAGGTAACTTTCTCATTATCAGAACTGAAACTTACTTAGAATTACGCATATTTTTTTAAACCAGACAAGACGAGACGTAAAATGACTAGACAATATTAAATTTGTAATGTAACCAGAACGGGTTTTTTAAAATTGTAAATAAATAAATTTAGCACTGGCCTTTTTTTCCGTATAGGTTCTACCGTATAGACCATCTAATTAGAGTGCCATTATTTCTCAAGTGCGAGTCGGAAACTCAGTCGACAGCTTAAGCTCAAATAAATATAAATACCCATATCTTTTATTTTCTTTAAACAATTCTCCAAATAAAGATAAAACAACCAGAGTGTCTTGTCATAACGCATCTATCAAATTTGATATCATTTGCCTAAAACACGAAAAGAGTATGAAAATATCACCATATAAATTTTTCTGTGTTATGTATGACTTAGTGTTCTGAATAATTGGGTTTTTCATTTTATATTTGTTCATATGTTTTCTGATCATGTATGTATGTGCTTAAAAAAAAAAAATATTTACTAGAAACAAACAACGCATATTTAGGGAAAACAGAAAATAAATTTACCTTCATGTTGTGATGCATGGTAAGAGTCGTAATTTCATATGTTTTGTTAGTTCTATGAGATCACTTCGCTTCCCGTACATCGCCCATAGATCGCCAATTGAATGAAGGAAAGTGCGAAGTTTCGGCCAATTTTAATTGAAAGTATGATGTATTCAAAATTAGCCCGAGTGTTATTTGACATATTTTTTCGCAGCAAGTGGAAGATGTCATTGGGTTTGTTTTAGACGTGAAACGAAATATTTTACATTACTGTTTTTTTCATATAAAATAATGAACAGCGAGTTTTATCGAAGAAATTATCCAATGGACAGAGTTATGTTTGGAAGGCGTCTTGATTTCGTACGTTTTATTAGTTATACGAGATCACTTCGCATTCTAAACATCGCCAATCCATATACGACAACCTTTGCAAGAAAGTTATCAAATAAATATATTTTTTTTGCGATAGGTCTGGTTACTGTCGTATATTTTTCATATTTTTTTTGATATCGTCTCTCTCCTACCTGGTGATCAGCCCATAAAAAATGTCATTAAAAAATATAATTTCGCACTCCACATATCCTCCCGACCTCCACGTGGTGTTTCTTGGGTAATGCAAAATCTTTTATCACTCTAAATCATTTGTCCCATAACCTGTATTTCCATCTTACAATTCTTTATTTATTGATCAAAACAACCAGGGTGCCATAACGCGTCCATCATATTATAAATCATTCGCCTGATACACTAAAATATTATCTTAACATCACCATATTAATTTTTCTGTGTTATATATGACTGAGTGCTATGAATAAATAGGGTTTTTATTTTATATTTGTTCACATCACTAGTCACATATGACACATGAATAAACTTTGGACAATAATATATCATTACACACACTGAAAAACAATATGAAATCCTTTGCTCATAACATGACAAGAATATAGTTTCATCATCACGGACATTCTTCTGCGTTATGTGTGAACTAGTGTTATGGCTAAATAGTTTTTTTTATTTTCTACTTGGGTATTTCACTAGTCACACATGGCTCATGATCTTACTTCGGAGCATAAGATGACACGAGGTGAAGAGGAACAGAGGTTATGGAGATGCTGGCGCTGTTCAGTGGCGCAAAGTACAGAAGACGCAGATAATGAGCACAAAAATGGTGGACAAAGCTGACGAAGATAGCGACAGGGCCAAAAGTACTGCAGCACCTAGAAAAATTATGTACGAGAGAGAAGAATTTTTCGAAGATTTATTTAAATATATTAAAAGGAGAATTGATATGAAAACGCACTATAGACCTGTATCGTCTAAACTATAGTATTAGTTTGTATGATTTTATTATTCTTTGATCACTTTCAATCATTTGTCATTGTTCACCATATTTGTAAATATATCAAATAAAAGTATTTTTTTGGGAAACTGTAAAGCCGACCTCCACGTGGTGTTTCCTGGGTAATGCAAACAGGCTCATCATAATGAATTGTATGCAATTAGAGAAAAAACTCCAGTCCCTTTATAAATTTATATTTGTGAGAACATTTTGGTCATTGAATCTTTACATACGTTTGAAATATCCCTCAAAAGGCGAAAAAATTGTCTGAATTTTTCATTTTAAGTAAAAAGATAAAATGATCGAATTTTCGTAGAACTTATCCTTTAAAAATTTAATTTTTAGAAGCATTTGTTTTTTACAAATTTGAAGAAACCACTTAAGAACTTAAGAGTTTTTCGTGAAACGAAATATTGAACATTGCTGTTTTCTTCACACATAATAATAAACAGCGAGTTGATTAAAGAAATTATCTAATGGAATGCGTTATGTTTAGGAAGCGTCCTGATTTCGTACGTTTTATTAGTTATCCGAGATCACTTCGCATTCTATACATCGCCATTCCATATAAGACAATCTTTGCAAGAAAGTTATCAAATAAATAAAAAAAAAATTGCGATAGATCTGGGTAATGTCGTATATTTTTATATGGTCTCTCCTACCTGATAATCAGTCAATATTCAAAATCTCATTCATAATTATGATTTCGCACTCCACATATCCTCCCAACCTCCACGTGGTGTTTCCTGGGTAATGCAAAGAAGCTCAAAGGAATGAATTAAATAAAAATATTGAAATAAATGAAACATTCAAGTACCTAGAATAGTCAGACTATAATACATCCTTTCACATCCCGAATTATGATCTGAAATCATTCGCCTTTAACATGACGAGAATCTGGTTTCATCATCACGTACATTCTTCTGCGTTATGTACGGCTCAGTGTTATGACTAAATAGGTTTTTACTTTACTATTTAGACATTTCACTAGTCACACATCGCTCATGAACAAACTTCGGAAAACAAGATATTACGAGGTGAAGATAAAAAAAAACCTTGGAGATACCGGCGCCGGTCAGTGGCGAAACAAGAAGATGAGGGAGAGAATAAGCATGACAATTCAGGACAAACTGACGAGGAGGAGAGCGACGGAGCCTGCAGCTAGGAAATATATGTATGAGTTAGAAGAAACTCCCGGAAATTTATTCAGCAACGTGTTATTTGGTAGGTGAACGAATAAAAGACCTGTATTGCTTTTATTATAATATTCCCGGAGGCATAACTTAAGTAATTATAACAAATCACCATCAATTTTCAATACCTAATGTTTTAAAAATTTGTTTTGTTTCAGTTACTGACCGGGAAATGTTACAGGTTTATATAGGTTTATTTATCATTAATTACCTTTTATTATTGAGCATTAATTAATATATTAGTGAATATTTGAAATGAAATGATAATCAGCTATTTTTACTTTTCATATGTATTTCATTGTTATGTAATTATGCCTTATAAAAAAAAAAAACTGCATTTCACTCGTCACACTTCGCTCATTTACTTACTTTGGAGCATAAGATGACACGAGGTGAAGACGAACAGCGATAATGGAGATGCTGGCTCCGGTCAGTGGCGCAAAGTAAAGAAGACGCAGATAATGAGGAAAAAAATTATGGACAAAGCTGACGAAGATAGCGACAGGGCCAAAAGTACTGCAGCACCTAAAAAAAGTATGTACGAGAGAGAAGATTTTTTCGAAGATTTATTTAAATATATTAAAAGGGGAATTGATATGAAAACGCACAATGGACTTGTATCGTCTAAACTATTGTATTAGTTTGTATGATTTTATTATTCTTTGATCACTTTCAATCATTTGTCATTGTTCACCATATTTGTCAATAAATCAAATAAAAGTTTTTTTTGGGAAACTGTAAAGCCGACCTCCACGTGGTGTTTCCTGGGTAATGCAAACAGGCTCATTATAATGAATTGAATGCAATTAGAGAAAAAACTCAAGTGCCTTGATAAATTTATCTTTGTGAGGACATTGTGATCATTGAATCTTTACATACGTTTGAAATATTTGTTAAAAGGCGAAAAAGTTGTCTGAATTTTTCATTTTATGTTACAAGATAAAATGATCAATTTTCGTTAGAACTTATCCTTTAAAAATATAAATAACCTCCTGAACTTTAAAGTTATACTTCGACAAGGTTTCGAGGTAACTTTCTCATCATCAGAACTTGAACTTACTTAGAATTACGCATATTTTTTTTAACCAGACTAGACGAGACATAAAATGACTAGACAATATTAAATTTCTAATGTTACCCTAACGGGTTTTTTACAATTGTAAATAAATAAATTTAACACTGGCCTTTTTTTCCCGTATAGATTCACTCGTATAGACCATCTAATTAGAGTGCCATTGTTTCTCAAGTGCGAGACGGAAACTCAGTCGACAGCTTAAGCTCAAATATATTTAAATACCCATATCCTTTATTTTCTTTAAACAATTCTCCAAATATAGATAAAACAACCAAAGTGTCATGTCACAACGCATCCATCAAATTTGAAATCATTTGCCTAAAACCCGAAAAGAGTATGGTAATATCACCATATACATTCTTCTGTTTTATGTATGACTTAGTGGTATGAATGATTGGGTTTTTCGTTTTATATTTGTTCATATGTTTTCTGATTATGTATGTGACTTCTTAAAAAAAAAAACAAGAAAATATTTACTAGAAACAAACAACGCATATTTAGGAAAAACCAAAAAGAAATTTACCTTCATGGTGTGATGTATGGTAAGAGTCGTAATTTCATATGTTTTGTTAGTTCTATGAGATCACTTCGCTTCCCGTACATCGCAAAGGAAAGTGCGAAGTTTCGGCCAATTTTAATTGAAAGTATGATGTATTCAAAATAAGCCAGAAGGTTAATTGACATATTTTTTCGCACCAAGTGGAAGATGTCATTGGGTTTGTTTTAGACGTGAAACGAAATATTGTACATTACTGTTTTCTTCATATAAAATAATGAACAGCGAGTTTTATCGAAGAAATTATCCAATGGACAGAGTTATGTTTGGAAGGCGTCTTGATTTCGTACGTTTTATTAGTTATACGAGATCACTTCGCATTCTAAACATCGCCAATCCATATAAGACAACCTTTGCAAGAATGTTATCAAATAAATATATTTTTTTTGCGATAGGTCTGGTTACTGTCGTATATTTTTCTTTTTTTTTTTTGATATCGTCTCTCTCCTACCTGGTGTTCAGCCCATAAAAAATGTCATTAAAAAATATAATTTCGCACTCCACATATCCTCCCGACCTCCACGTGGTGTTTCCTGGGTAATGCAAAATCTTTTATCACTTTAAATCATTTGTCCCATAACCTGTATTTCCATCTTACAATTCTTTATTTATTGATCAAAACAACCAGGGTGCCATAACGCGTCCATCATATTATAAATCATTCGCCTGATACACTAAAATATTATCTTTACATCACCATATTAATTTTTCTGTGTTATATATGACTGAGTGCTATGAATAAAAAGGGTTTTTATTTTATGTAGCCACTAATGTAATTGTAGACAAAGAACTCAAACTAGTAAAAAATTGTAGTCAACATGGACATAATACGAGAATATCGGACAAATACCATATACAACTTTCTAAAACAAGACAAGGACAATCAAGACAAGGACAATCAAGACTAATGAACCAGGGACTGAAATTATACAATAAACTACCAGACAAAACTAAACAAAAGACTCAGACAAGCTTTTCAAAAGATGTAAAAAATATTTGTAAAGATGTAAAAAACAATTTTAATTGAAAGTATGATGTATTCAAAATTAGCCCGAGTGTTAATTGCGTTTTTTTGTAGCAAGTGAAAGATGTCATAAGGGTTTGTTTTAGAACTGAAACGAAATATTGTACTATATTGTTTTCTTTATACAAAATAATGAACAGCGAGTTTTATCGAAGAAATCATCCAATGGACTGCGTTAAGTTTAGGAAGCGTCCTGATTTCGTACGTTTTATTAGTTATACGAGATCACTTCGCATTCTAAACATCGCCAATCCATATAAGACAACCTTTGCAAGAAAGTTATCAAATAAATACATTTTTTTTGAGATAGGTCTGGTTACTGTCGTATATTTTTCATATTTTTTTTTGATATCGTCTCTCTCCTACCTAATGATCAGCCAATAAAATAATGTCATTAAAAAATATAATTTCGCACTCCACATATCCTCCCGACCTCCACGTGGTGTTTCCTGGGTAATGCAAAATCTTTTATCACTTTAAAACATTTGTCCCATAACCTGTATTTCCATCTTACAATTCTTTATTTATTGATCAAAACAACCAGGGTGCCATAACGCGTCCATCATATTATAAATCATTCGCCTGATACACTTAAATATTATCTTTACATCACCATATTAATTTTTCTGTGTTATATATGACTGAGTGCTATGAATAAATAGGGTTTTTATTTTATGTAGCCACTAATGTAATTGTAGACAAAGAACTAAAACTAGTAAAAAATTGTAGTCAACATGGACATAATACGAGAATATCGGACAAATACCATCTACAACTTTCTAAAACAAGACAAGGACAATCAAGACAAGGACAATCAAGACTAATGAACCAGGGACTGAAATTATACAATAAACTACCAGACAAAACTAAACAAAAGACTCAGACAAGCTTTTCAAAAGATGTAAAAAATATTTGTAAAGATGTAAAAAACAATTTTAATTGAAAGTATGATGTATTCAAAATTAGCCCGAGTGTTAATTGCGTTTTTTTGTAGCAAGTGAAAGATGTCATAAGGGTTTGTTTTAGAACTGAAACGAAATATTGTACAATATTGTTTTCTTTATACAAAATAATGAACAGCGAGTTTTATCGAAGAAATCATCCAATGGACTGCGTTAAGTTTAGGAAGCGTCCTGATTTCGTACGTTTTATTAGTTATACGAGATCACTTCGCATTCTAAACATCGCCAATCCATATAAGACAACCTTTGCAAGAAAGTTATCAAATAAATACATTTTTTTTGCGACTTTGGACAATAATATATCATTACACACACTAAATAACAATATGAAATTCTTTGCACATAACATGACAAGAATATGCTTTCATCATCACGGACATTCTTCTGCGTTATGTGTGAACTCGTGTTATGGCAAATAGTTTTTTTTATTTTCTACTTGCGTATTTCACTAGTCACACATGGCTCATGATTTTACTTCGGAGCATAATATGACACGAGGTGGAGACGAACAGAGACTTTTGCGATGCTGGCACCGGTCAGTGGCGCAAAGTGAAGAGGACGCAAGAATGAGAACAAAAATGATGGACAAACCTGACAAAGATAGCGACAGTGCTAGAAAAACTGCTGTATCTAGGAAAAGTATGTACGAGCGAAAAAATATTCCATCTATTTATAAAGATAAATTATAAGTGCAATTGATAGGTTAACAAACAAAAGACCTGTATTGATTTATCTATCGTCTAAATTTGTATTATTTTATTAGTTTTGTATCACTTTAAATCATTTGTCATTGCTCACCATATTTGTAAATATATAAAATAAAAGTTTTTTTTTGGGAAACTGTAGAGCCGACCTCCACGTGGTGTTTCCTGGGTAATGCTAACAGGCTCATTATAATGAATTGAATGAAATCACTGAAATAACTCAACTGCTTTGATGAGTGTACATTTGTGAGGAAATTAAATTCATGTAATCTTTACATACGTTTGAAATATCCCATAAACGGCGAAAAAATTGTCTGAAGATTTCATTTTATGTTAAAACACAAAGTGATCGATTTTTCGTAAAACTTATCCTTGACAAATTAAAATTACCACTTGCACTTTAGAGTTATACTTCGACAAGGTTTTGAGGTTACTTTTTCATCATCAGAACTTGAAATTGCTTAGAATTGCGCACATTTTTATTATGTAATAAAATCAAACATCCGAGCAAAGATGTCTTTTCTCTTTATATGTTTGTCCCGACAAATTTACATCTGGCATTTTTTCCCTGTATTGATTTACCTTTTTGACCATCAAAACAGAGTGCAGTTGTTTCTCGGGTGCGAGTTGGAACCTTAGCTTACAAAAAATCGATTGCTGCAAAATTACAAATTTTAGCGCAAATACCCATTAATCCTAATTCTTTCGAACAGTTGTCCATAGATATCTTAAACAGTATGTATGCCCAAACATTGGACTATAATACATCCTTTCACATCCTGAATTACGATCTGAAATCGTTCGCCTTTAACATGACAAGAATATGGTTTCATCATCACGAACATTCTTCTGTGTTATGTTTGGCTCGGTGATATGGCTAAATAGGTTTTTTAATGTTCTATTAAGACGTTTTACTAGCCACACATGGCTCACAAACACACTTCGGAGTACAAAAGATAACGAGGTGAAGAGCAAAAAAAACACCGGAGTACCGGCGCCAGTCAGTGGCGAAACAGGAGATGAGGGAGAGAATAAGCATAACAATTTTGGAAAAACTGACGAGATCGGGAAATGTTATAGGTTTATATAATTAAATTTTACCTTTAATCACCTTTCATCATTATGCATTTTTCCACATATTTGTGGATATTTCAAATAAAATTATTGTTTTATTGGGAATCTGCCAAGCCGACCTCCAAACAGGCTCAAAATAATGAAATAAACAATACTATTTGGATACTGTTGAATTAGATCACCTCATTTGTGTAGCTGATAAAGCCCGATCATACGGTTGTGATATTAAAAATACCATGTTTCGAGTTTAATTTAAATATTTAAAATATTAAATAGCCTATTGAAAATTGTTCAATTTCGGTACACATTTTTTTACGTGCAACAAGTCAAAAGCAAATGCTTTATCAACGCATTCCATCTAATTATTTTTTTACCTACAAAATAATTAAACACTAGTCAGCTTATTGCCTCAAGCAAACACTTTCAACATCCCAGCGAATAGAGAATGATTTAGAAAAACTACATTAGTGTGATGTCAGGGAGATGTTGTGGTATTACATAAGCATTGGTCTTGTATTATCTTTGCATTTCCTTTGCATCGTTCTATATATAAATATGTAAGTATTCTGTTGAAGTCAATGCTTCAAAACTGACCTGCTGTTTTCTTGGTAATGCAAACAGGATACTAAGATAACGATTCTACACTATTGAATAAAACAAACCTTATACGCAAAGAATACTTTTTAGTTAAATAGCAGCATTCATCTTATTGAGCCTCTAAATTATTCGTGACTTTACGTGTATTTATTTTTAATTCATATTGAAATTTTTTATTGATTTTTATTCCCCACGGTTTTTTAGGGCTACACCGTGATATTTTATAAGAACATTCCTCATGCCATTAAAAAAAAATCATATTCTAAAGTGTAAAAAATCCTTAATTTCTCGAACAAGCAGTCCCTTTCTAAACCACTACCCCTCTCCTACCCAGCCGCTTCGCTTGTCCGCGTCTGGTGCGTATCGCTTTGTTGGTCAAATACGTTTGTAACTCTTTTTTTGTTGAGGAGGAGTAAGGTTAAATATTTACTTCATTTTGAGGTGATACATTTTCTAATATATTTTGTAAACGGCAATTTGGAAAAAAAATCGAGGATTTTTTTTAAAGCTTAATGTTTCTCTGAAGTTTCGTGGTCAGGCTCTAAAAATCCGTGTATTTTGAAATTAAGTTTTGGTTAAACTGAAGGAAATTGCAAGTGGTAATTAGTCCACCATTTCACTGTATATATATTGGTTATTATTTTAGTTTGTACATTATGGCAAATGAAGATTTATCATTATTATTCATACTAATTCATATGTAAACGCCGGGAAAGACCCGTATTAACTCAACTATGGTATAAGTTTTCTGACTTTATTTTTCTTTGATCGGTTCGTAAGAATTTGTCATTGCTCAACATATTTGTAAATATTTCAGATAACAGTTTATTCAGACCTCCTTATAATGTTTCCTGGGTAATGCAAACAGGCTCGTTATAATGAATTGAATGAAATTACTGGAATAACTCAAGTACCTTGAACACTCGATCTTTCTGACGACCTTAAGCTCATTAAATCTTTAAATACGTTTGAAAATGCCTTAACAAGGTGAAACATATGTCTGTTTTTTTTATTTTTTTTATTTTTAAAGATACAAAATATCAAATTTTAGAAGCTTTTATTTTTTACGAATTCGGAGAAACCACTTGAACTTAAGAGTTATACGTCGACCGGTTACTTCCTCATCATCAGGACTTTAACTAACTTAGAATAGTGCGCGTTTTTTTTATGTTCTAAATTTAAATTTTCGACCAAAGGTTTGTATAATCCTTGTTTGTTTATCACGACAAATTTAAAATAATATCTTATTTTCGCTTTCTTATGTTACACAAAAATATTGAAACTGTTTGTTATTTATTATAGGAGCAAAAATTCATTAACATTTTCTTGTATACCCACAAAAAGGCCACGCCGTTGTGGGATTTTTTGGTTTACTTTTTTTACTACACATATGTATTTCATTGTTATGTAACGATGTTTTTTTTTTAAAAAACTCTGTTTTATCATTTATGTTTATTGTAAAAATACAAAAAAATTAAAATAAATAATATATTTAATTATTTTATCAAAATAATTACTAATTCTTCATATCTGTGTCTCAACTATAACATTGGTTTTCTATACTTTTATTATATTTCAATCACTTTTAATCATTTGTCATTGCTCAACGTATTTGTAAACATTTTTATTAAATGTTAGTTTTTTTTGGAAAACTGTAAGGCCGATCTCCTCGTGGTGTTTCCTAGGTAATGCAAACAGGCTCGTTATAATGAATTGAATAAAGTTACTTGAAAAACTCAAGTACTTAGAATAATTTATCTTTCTAAGGACATAGGGCTTAAATAATCTTACCATTGGTTTAAAAATTTGGCATATCACTCGTCACACTTCGCTCATGTACTTACTTCCGACAAAACTTTTACTTTACAAAGCTGACGAAGATAGCGACAGGGCCAAAAGTACTGCAGCACCTAGAAAAAGTATGTACGAGAGAGAAGAATTTTTCGAAGATTTATTTAAATTTATTAAAAGGGGAATTGATATGAAAACGCACAATAGACCTGTATCGTCTAAACTATTGTATTAGTTTGTATGATTTTATTATTCTTTGATCACTTTCAATCATTTGTCATTGTTCACCATATTTGTCAATAAATCAAATAAAAGTTTTTTTTGGGAAACTGTAAAGCTGACCTCCACGTGGTGTTTCCTGGGTAATGCAAACAGGCTCATTATAATGAATTGAATGAAATTACTGAAAAAACTCAAGTGCCTTGATAAATTTATCTTTGTGAAGACATTATGTTCATTGAATCTTTACATCCGTTTGAAATATCCCTTAAAAGGCGAAAAAGTTGTCTGAATTTTTCATTTTATGTTAAAAGATAAAATGATCAATTTTTGTTAGAACTTATCCTTTACAAATTTAAATAACCTCTTAAACTTAAAAGTTATACTTCGACAAGGTTTCGAGGTAACTTTCTCATCATCAGAACTTGAACTTAAATAAAATAACGCATATTTTTTTTTAACTAGGCTAGACGAGACATAAAATGACTAGACAATATTAAATTTCTAATGTCACTGTTCTAGGTTTTTTAAAATTGTTAAAAAATAAATTTTAAAAAATGTAGGAAAATGAAATATCCAAGCAAAGATGTTTTTTCTCTTTATATGTTTGTCCTGACAAATTTAGCACTGACCTTTTTTTCCCGTTAAGATTCACCTTTTTGACCATCTAATTAGAGTGCCATTGTTTCTCAAGTGCGAGTCGGAAAATCAGTCGACAGCAAATCGATTCCTGCAAAAGTCTGAATTGAGGCTCAAATACCCATATCCTTTATTTTTTTGTAACAATTCTACAAATATTGATACTAATTTCTAATGTTACTCTAACGGGTTTTTTAAAATTGTAAACAAATAAATTTAACACTGGCCTTTTTTTCCCGTATAGATTCACTCGTATAGACCATCTAATTAGAGTGCCATTGTTTCTCAAGTGCGAGTCGGAAACTCAGTCGACAGCTTAAGTTCAAATACCCATATCCTTTATTTTCTTTAAACAATTCTCCAAATATAGATAAAACAACCAAAGTGTCATGTCACAACGCATCCATCAAATTTGAAATCATTTGCCTAAAACCCGAAAAGAGTATGGTAATATTACCATATAAATTCTTCTGTTTTATGTATGACTTAGTGTTATGAATGATTGGCTTTTTCATTTTATATTTGTTCATATGTTTTCTGATCATGTATGTGACTTCTTAAAAAAAAAACAAGAAAATATTTACTAGAAACAAACAACGCATATTTAGGAAAAACCAAAAAGAAATTTACCTTCATGGTGTGATGTATGGTAAGAGTCGTAATTTCATATGTTTTGTTAGTTCTATGAGATCACTTCGCTTCCCGTACATCGCCCATGGATCGCCAATTGAATGAAGGAAAGTGCGAAGTTTCAGCCAATTTTAATTGAAAGTATGATGTATTCAAAATTAGCCCGAGTGTTAGTTGACATATTTTTTCGCAGCAAGTGGAAGATGTCATTGGGTTTGTTTTAGACGTGAAACGAAATATTGAACATTATTGTTTTCTTCATACAAAATAATGAACAGCGAGTTTTATCGAAGAAATCATCCAATGGACTGCGTTATGTTTAGGATGCGTCCTGATTTCGTACGTTTTATTAGTTATACGAGATCACTTCGCATTCTAAACATCGCTAATCCATATAAGACAACCTTTGCAAGAAAGTTATCAAATAAATACATTTTTTTTGCGGTAGGTCTGGTTACTGTCGTATATTTTTTATAATTTTTTTTGATATCGTCTCTCTCCTACCTGGTGATCAGCCAATAAAATAATGTCATTAAAAAATATAATTCCGCACTCCACATATCCTTCCGACCTTCACGTGGTGTTTCCTGAGTAATGCAAAATCTTTGATCACTTTAAATCATTTGTCCCATAACCTGTATTTCCATCTTACAATTCTTTATTTATTGAACAAAACAACCAAGAAGCCATAACGCGTCCATCATATTATAAATAATTCGCCTGAAACACTTAAATATTTTCTTTACATCACCATATTAATTTTTCTGGGTTATATATGACTGAGTGCTATGAATAAATAGGGTTTTTATTGTTTATTTGTTCACATCATTAGTCACACATGACTCGTGAATATACTTTGGACAATAATATATCATTACACACACTGAATAACAATATGAATTTTTTTGCTCATAACATGACAAGAATATGCTTTCATCATCACGGACATTCTTCTGCGTTATGTGTGAACTAGTGTTAGGGCAAATAGATTTTTTTATTTTCTACTTGCGTATTTCACTAGTCACACATGGCTCATGATTTTACTTCGGTGCATAATATGACACGAGGTGGAGACGAACAGAGACTTTTGCGATGCTGACACCGGTCAGTGGCGCGAAGTGAAGAGGACGCAAGAATGAGAACAAAAATGATGGACAAACCTGACAAAGATAGCGACAGTGCTAGACAAACTGCTGTATCTAGGAAAAGTATGTACGAGAGAAAAAAAAATCCATCTATTTATAAAGATTAATTATAAGTGGAATTGATATGTTAACAAACAAAAGACCTGTATTGTTTTATCTATCGTCTAAATTTGTATTATTTTATTAGTTTTGTATCATTTTAAATCATTTGTCATTGCTCACCATATTTGTAAATATATAAAATAAAAGTTTTTTTTTGGGAAACTGTAGAGCCGACCTCCACGTGGTGTTTCCTGGGTAATGCTAACAGGCTCATAATAATGAATTGAATGAAATCACTGAAATAACTCAACTGCTTTGATGAATGTATATTTGTGAGGAAATTAAATTCATGTAATCTTTACATACGTTTGAAATATCCCATAAACGGCGAAAAAATTGTCTGAAGATTTCATTTTATGTTAAAACACAAAGTGATCGATTTTTCGTAAAACTTATCCTTTACAAATTAAAATTACCACTTACGCTTTAGAGTTATACTTCGACAAGGTTTTGAGGTTACTTTTTCATCATCAGAACTTGAAATTGCTTAGAATTGCGCACATTTTTATTATGTGATAAAATCAAATATCCGAGCAAAGATGTCTTTTCTCTTTATATGTTTGTCCCGACAAATTTACATCTGGCGTTTTTTCCCTGTATTGATTTACCTTTTTGACCATCAAAACAGAGTGCAGTTGTTTCTCGGATGCGGGTTGGAACCTTAGCTTACAAAAAATCGATTGCTGCAAAATTACAAATTTTAGCGCAAATACCCATTAATCCTATTTCTTTCGAACAGTTGTCCATAGATATCTTAAACAGTATGTATGCCAAACTTTGGACTATAATACATCCTTTCACATCCTGAATTACGATCTGAAATCGGTCGCCTTCAACATGACAAGAATATGGTTTCATCATCACGAACATTCTTCTGTGTTATGTGTGACTCGGTGATATGGCTAAATAGGTTTTTTAATGTTCTATTTAGACGTTTTACTAGCCACACATGGCTCACGAACACACTTCGGAGTACAAGATATCACGAGGTGAAGAGCAAAAAAAACACCGGAGTATTATTTAAGTTTGTACATTATGGCAAATGAAGATTTATTATTATTATTCGTACTAATTCATATGTAAACGCCGGGAAAGACCCGTATTAACTCAACTATGGTATAAGTTTTCTATGACTTTATTTTTCTTTGATCGGTTTGTTAGAATTTGTCATTTCTCAACATATTTGTAAATATTTCAGATAACATTTTATTCAGACCTCCTTGTAATGTTTCCTGGGTAATGCAAACAGGCTCGTTATAATGAATTGAATGAAATTACTGGAATAACTCAAGTATCTTGAACACTATATCTCTCTGACGACCCTAAGCTCATTAAATCTTTAAATACGTTTGAAAATGCCTTAACAAGGTGAAACATATGTCTGTTTTTTATTTTTTTTATTTTTAAAGATACAAAATATCGAAAATTAGAAGCTTTATTTTTTAAGAATTCGGAGAAACCACTTGAACTTAAAAGTTATACGTCGACCGGTTACTTCCTCATCATCAGGACTCTAACTAACTTAGAATAGTGCGCGTTTTTTTATGTTCGAAATTTAAATTTTCGACCAAAGGTATGTATTATCCTTGTATGTTTATCACGACAAATTAAAAATAATATCTTATTTTTGCTTTCTTATGTTACACAAAAATATTAAAACTGTTTATTATTTATTATTAGGAGCTAAAATTCGTTAACATTTTCTTGTATACCCACGAAAAGGCCACGCCGTTGTGGGATTTTTTGGTTTACTATACATATGTATTTCATTGTTATGTAACGATGTTTTTTTTAAAAAACTCTGTTTTATCATTTACGTTGTTTGTAAAAATACAAAAAAATTAAAATAAATAATATATTTAATTATTTTATCAAAATAATAACTAATTATCTGTGTCTCAACTATAATATTGGTATTCTATACTTTTACTATATTTCAATCACTTTTAATCATTTGTCATTGCTCAACGTATTTGTAAACATTTTTATAAAATATGAGTTTTTTTTTTGAAAACTGTAAAGCCGAACTCCTCGTGGTGTTTCCTAGGTAATGCAAACAGGCTCGTTTTAATGTATGGAATAAAATAACTTGAAAAACTCAAGTACTTAGAATAATTTATCTTTCTAAGGACCTAGGGCTTAATTGATCTTACCATTGGTTTGAAAATTTGACATATCACTCGTCACACTTCGCTCATGTACTTACTTCGGAGCATAAGATGACACGAGGTGGAAACGAACAGAGATTATGGAGATGCGGGCACCGGTCAGTGGCGCAAAGTAAAGAAGACGCAGATAATAAGCACAAAAATGATAGACAAAGCTGACGAAGATAGCAACAGGGCCAAAAGTACTGCAGCACCTAGAAAAATTATGTAAATATATTAAAAGGAGAATTGATATGAAAACGCACAATAGACCTGTATTGTCTAAATTATTGTATTAGTTTGTATGATTTTATTTTTCTTTGATCACTTTCAATCATTTGTCATTGTTCACCATATTTGTCATAATATTTTTATATTTATTTTTTTATTCTTTCTTTCTGTTGACGCCCATGGGGCTTTTACATTATACATACTATATAATAAGAAAAAGTTACACATTAAACATAATTAACATTTTCTCAAATATAAAATTTAAAAAAATATATTTTTAAAATTTTAAAATAAGGTTACATAGTTATCATAATACACTATTAAGATATAATACAAACACGATATTGTGTTTATAATATTAGGCATAGTAGGATTCAGATAAAACAAAGTTACTATTTTTTTTTATTTTTTTTTTTAATATTTTTTATTTTATATCAAATAAAGGTTTTTTTTTGGGAAACTGTAAAGCCGACCTCCACGTGGTGTTTCCTGGGTAATGCAAACAGGCTCATTATAATGAATTGAATGCAATTAGAGAAAAAACTCCAGAACCTTGATAAATTTATATTTGTGAGAACATTTTGGTCATCGAATCTTTACATACGTTTGAAATATCCTTTACTTTTAAGGGAAGCGAAAAAGTTGTCTGGATTTTTCATTTTAAGTAAAAAGATAAAAAGATCGATTTTTCGTAGAACTTATCCTTTAAAAAATTTATCTTTAGAAGCATTTATTTTTTACAAATTTGAAGAAATCACTTGAACTTAAGAGTTTTTCGTGAAACGAAATATTGTACATTGCTGTTTTCTTCACACATAATAATAAACAGCGAGTTTTATTAAAGAAAATATCAAATGGACTGCGTTATGTTTAGGACGCGTCCTGATTTCGTACGTTTTTTTAGTAATACGAGATCACTTCGCATTCTATACATCGCCAATCCATATAAGACAACCTTTGCAAGAAAGTTATCAAATAAATATATATTTTTTTTGCGATAGATCTGGGTAATGTCGTATATTTTCATATGGTCTCTCCTACCTGATAATCAGTCAATAGTCAAAATCTCATTCAAAATTGTAATTTCGCACTCCACATATCCTCCCAACCTCCACGTGGTGTTTCCTGGGTAATGCAAAGAAGCTCAAAGGAATGAATTAAATAAAATTATTGAAATAAATGAAACATTCAAGTACCTAGAATAGTCAGATTATAATACATCCTTTCACATCCCGAATTACGATCTGAAATCATTCGCCTTTAACATGACGAGAATCTGGTTTCATCATCACGTACATTCTTATGTGTTATGTATGGCTCAGTGTTATGACTAAATAGGTTTTTACTTTATTATTTAGACTTGTTTTAGACGTGAAACGAAATATTGTACATTACCGTTTTCTTCATACATAATTATAAACAGTGACTTTTATGGAAGAAATTATCCAATGGACAAAGTTATGTTTGGAATGCGTCCTGATTTCGTACGTTTTATTAGTTATACGAGATCACTTCGCATTCTATACATCGCCAATCCATATGAGACAACCTTTGCAAGAAAGTTATCAAATAAATTTGTATTTTTTGCGATAGATCTGGGTAATGTCGTATATTTTTCATATTGTCTCTCTCCTACCTGATGATCAGCCAATAAAATAATGTCATTAGAAAATATAATTTTGCACTCAACATATCCTCCCGACCTCCACGTGGTGTTTCCTGGGTAATGCAAAGTCTTTTATCACTTTAAATCATTTGTCGTTGCTCACCGATGCATTTTTTTTTTTATGCGCAAAAACCCATAACCTGTATTTCCATCTTAAAATTCTTTATTTATTGGTCAAAACAACCAGGGTGCCATAACGCGTCCCTCATATTATAAATAATTCGCCTGAAACACTTAAATATTTTCTTTACATCACCATGTTAATTTTTCTGGGTTATATATGACTGAGTGCTAAGAATAAATAGGGTTTTTTTTTATATTTGTTCACATCATTAGTCACACATGACTCGTGAATATACTTTGGACAATAATATATCATTACACACACTGAATAACAGTATAAAATTCTTTGCTAATAACATGACAAGAATATGCTTTCATCATCAAGGACATTCTTCTGCGTTATGTGTGAACTAGTGTTTTGGCAAATAGTTTTTTTTATTTTCTACTTGCGTATTTCACTAGTCACACATGGCTCATGATCTTACTTCGGAGCATAATATGACACGAGGTGAAGACAAACAGAGACTTTTGCGATGCTGGCACCGGTCAGTGGCGCAAAGTGAAGAGGACGCAAGAATGAGAACAAAAATGATGGACAAACCTGACAAAGATAGCGACAGGGCTAGAAAAACTGCTGTATCTAGGAAAAGTATGTACGAGCGAAAAAATATTCCATCTATTTATAAAGATAAATTATAAGTGCAATTGATATGTTAACAAACAAAAGACCTGTATTGATTTATCTATCGTCTAAATTTGTATTATTTTATTAGTTTTGTATCACTTTAAATCATTTGTCATTGCTCACCATATTTGTAAATATATAAAATAAAAGTTTTTTTTTGGGAAACTGTAGAGCCGACCTCCACGTGGTGTTTCCTGGGTAATGCTAACAGGCTCATAATAATGAATTGAATGAAATTACTGAAAAAACTCAACCGCTTTGATGAGTGTATATTTGTGAGAAAATTAAATTCATTTAATCTTTACATACGTTTGAAATATCCCATAAACGGCGAAAAAATTGTTTGACAATTTCATTTTATGTTAAAACACAAAGTGATCGATTTTTCGTAAAACTTATCCTTTACAAATTAAAATTACCACTTACACTTTAGAGTTATACTTCGACAAGGTTTTGAGGTTACTTTCTCATCATCAGAACTTGAAATTGCTTAAAATAACGCACATTTGTATTGTGTAATAAAATCAATTATCCGAGCAAAGATGTCTTTTCTCTTTATATGTTTGTCCCGGCAAATTTACTACTGGCATTTTTTTCCCGAATAGATTCACCTTTTTGACCATCTAATTAGAGTGCCATTGTTTCTCAAGTGCGAGTCGGAAACTCAGTCGACGGCAAATCGATTCCTGCAAACGTCTGAATTGAGGCTCAAATACCCATATCCTATATTTTCTTGTAACAATTCTACAAATATTGATAAAACGACCAGAGAGTCATGTCATAACGCATCCATCACATTTGAAATCATTCACCTAAAACACGAAAAGAGTATGGTAATATCACTACATAAATTCAACTGTGTTATGTATGACTTAGTGTTATGAATAATTAGGTCTTTCATTTGATATTTGTCGATATATTTTCTGATGATGTATGTGCCTTCTTAAAAAAAAAAAAATTTACTTCAAACAAACAACGCATATTTAGGGAAAACCAAAAAGAAATTGACCTTCATGGTGTGATGTATGGTAAGAGTCGTAATTTCATATGTTTTGTTACTTCAATGAGATCACTTCGCTTCCCGTGCATTGCCCATGGATCGCCAATTAAATGAAGGAAAGTGCGAAGTTTCGGCCAATTTTAATTGAAAGTATGGTCAAAATAAGCCTGAGTATTAATTGCGTTTTTTTCGTAGCAAGTGGAAAATGTCATTGGGCTTGTTTTAGACGTGAAACGAAATATTGTACATTACCGTTTTCTTCATACATAATAATAAACAGTGACTTTTATGGAAGAAATTATCCAATGGACAAAGTTATGTTTGGAACGCGTCCTGATTTCGTACGTTTTATTAGTTATACGAGATCACTTCGCATTCTATACATCGCCAATCCATATGAGACAGCCTTTGCAAGAAAGTTATCAAATAAATATGTATTTTTTGCGATAGATCTGGGTAATGTCGTATATTTTTCATATTGTCTCTCTCCTACCTGATGATCAGCCAATAAAATAATGTCATTAAAAAATATAATTTTGCACTCCACATATCCTCCCGACCTCCACGTGGTGTTTCCTGGGTAATGCAAAGTCTTTTATCACTTTAAATCATTTGTATTAATCAACTGTATTTCCATCTTACAATTCTTTATTTATTGATCAAAACAACCAGGGTGCCATAACGCGTCCATCATATTATAAATAATTCGCCTGAAACACTTAAATATTTTCTTTACATCACCATGTTAATTTTTCTGGGTTATATATGACTGAGTGCTAAAAATAAATAGGGTGTTTATTTTATATTTGTTCACATCATTAGTCACACATGACTCGTGAATATACTTTGGACAATAATATATCATTACACACACTGAATAACAATATGAAATCCTTTGCTCATAACATGACAAGAATATGCTTTCCTCATCACGGACATTCTTCTGCGTTATGTGTGAACTAGTGTTTTGGCAAATAGTTTTTTTTATTTTCTACTTGCGTATTTCACTAGTCACACATGGCTCATGATCTTACTTCGCATAATATGACACGAGGTGAAGACGAACAGAGACTTTTGCGATGCTGGCACCGGTCAGTGGCGCAAAGTGAAGAAGACGCAAGAATGAGAACAAAAATGATGGACAAACCTGACAAAGATAGCGACAGGGCTAGACAAACTGCTGCATCTAGGAAAATTATGTACGAGAGAAAAAAAATTCCATCTATTTATAAAGATAAATTATAAGTGGAATTGATATGTTAACAAACAAAAGACCTGTATTGTTTTATCTATCGTCTAAATTTGTATTATTTTATTAGTTTTGTATCACTTTAAATCATTTGTCATTGCTCACCATATTTGTAAATATATACAATAAAAGTTTTTTTTTTGGGAAACTGTAGAGCCGACCTCCACGTGGTGTTTCCTGGGTAATGCTAACAGGCTCATAATAATGAATTGAATGAAATTACTGAAATAACTCAACTGCTTTGATGAGTGTATATTTGTGAGGAAATTAAATTCATTTAATCTTTACATACGTTTGAAATATCCCATAAACGGCGAAAAAATTGTCTGAAGATTTTATTTTATGTTAAACCACAAAGTGATCGATTTTTCGTAAAACTTATCATTTACAAATTAAAATTACCACTTACACTTTGGAGTTATACTTCGAAAAGGTTTTGAGGTAACTTTCTCATCATCAGAACTTGAAATTGCTTAGAATAACGCACATTTGTATTTTGTAATAAAATCAAATATCCGAGCAAAGATGTCTTTTCTCTTTTTATGTTTGTCCCGGCAAATTTACTACTGGCATTTTTTTTCCGAATAGATTCACCTTTTTGACCATCTAATTAGAGTGCCATTGTGTCTCAAGTGCGAGTCGGAAACTCAGTCGACAGCAAATCGATTCCTGCAAAAGTCTGAATTTAGGCTCAAATACCCATATCCTTTATTTTCTTGTAACAATTCTACAAATATTGATAAAACGACCAGAGAGTCATGTCATAACGCATCCATCAAATTTGAAATCAATCACCTAAAACACGAAAAGAGTATGGTAATATCACTACATAAATTCAACTGTGTTATGTATGACTTAGTGTTATGAATAATTAGGTTTTTCATTTAATATTTGTTGATATATTTTATGATGATGTATTTGCCTTCTTAAAACAAAAAATTTTTACTACACACAAACAACGCATATTTACGGAAACCAAAAAGAAATTTACCTTCATGGTGTGATGTATGGTAAGAGTCGTAATTTCATATGTTTTGTTACTTCTATGAGATCACTTCGCTTCCCGTACATTGGCCATGGATCGCCAATTGAATGAAGGAAAGTGCGAAGTTTCGGCCAATTTTAATTGAAAGTATTTTCAGAATAAGCCTGACTATTAATTGCGTTTTATTTGTAGCAAGTGGAAAATGTCATTGGGCTTGTTTTAGACGTGAAACGAAATATTGTACATTACCGTTTTCTTCATACATAATAATAAACAGTGACTTTTATCGAAGAAATTATCCAATGGACAGAGTTATGTTTGGAACGCGTCCTGATTTCGTACGTTTTATTAGTTATACGAGATCACTTCGCATTCTATACATCGCCAATCCATATGAGACAACCTTTGCAAGAAAGTTATCAAATAAATATGTATTTTTTGCGATAGATCTGGGTAATGTCGCATATTTTTCATATTGTCTCTCTCCTACCTGATGATCAGCCAATAAAATAATGTCATTAAGAAATATAATTTTGCACTCCACATATCCTCTCGACCTCCACGTGGTGTTTCCTGGGTAATGCAAAGTCTTTTATCACTTTAAATCATTTGTCGTTGCTCAACGGTGCATTTTTTTGATCTAAGCGCAAAAACCCATAACCCGTTTTTCCATCTTACAATTCTTTATTTATTGATCAAAACAACCAGGGTGCCATAACGCGTCCATCATATTATAAATAATTCGCCTGAAACACTTAAATATTTTCTTTACATCACCATGTTAATTTTTCTGGGTTATATATGACTGAGTACTAAGAATAAATAGGGTTTTTATTTTATATTTGTTCACATCATTAGTCACACATGACTCGTGAATATATTTTGGACAATAATATATCATTACACACACTGAATAACAATATAAAATCCTTTGCTCATAACATGACAAGAATATGCTTTCATCATCACGGACATTCGTCAGCGTTATGTGTGAACTAGTGTTTTGGCAAATAGTATTTTTATTTTCTAATTGCGTATTTCACTAGTCACACATGGCTCATGATCTTACTTCGCATCATAATACGACACGAGGTGAAGACGAACAGAGACTTTTGCGATGCTGGCACCGGTCAGTGGCGCAAAGTGAAGAAGACGCAAGAATGAGAACAAAAATGATGGACAAACCTGACAAAGATAGCGACAGGGCTAGAAAAACTGCTGCATCTAGGAAAAGTATGTACGAGAGAAAAAAAAATCCATCTATTTATAAAGAAAAATTATAAGTGGAATTGACATGTTAACAAACAAAAGTCCTGTATTGTTTTATCTATTGTCCTAATTTGTATTATTTTATTAGTTTTGTATCACTTTAAATCATTTGTCATTGCTCACCATATTTGTAAATATATAAAATAAAAGTTTTTTTTTGGGAAACTGTAGAGCCGACCTCCACGTGGTGTTTCCTGGGTAATGCTAACAGGCTCATAATAATGAATTGAATGAAATTACTGAAATAACTCAACTGCATTGATGAATGTATATTTTTGAGAAAATTAAATTCATTTAATCTTTACATACGTTTGAAATATCCCATAAACGGCGAAAAAATTGTCTGAAGATTTCATTTTATGTTAAAACACAAAGTGATCATTTTTTCGTAAAACTTATCCTTTACAAATTAAAATTACCACTTACACTTTGGAGTTATACTTCGAAAAGGTTTTGAGGTTACTTTCTCATCATCAGAACTTGAAATTGCTTAGAATAACGCACATTTGTATTATGTAATAAAATCAAATATCCGAGCAAAGATGTCTTTTCTCTTTTTATGTTTGTCCCGGCAAATTTACTACTGGCATTTTTTTCCCGAATAGATTCACCTTTTGAAAAAGAAATTTACCTTCATGGTGTGATGTATGGTAAGAGTCGTAATTTCATATGTTTTGTTACTTCTATGAGATCACTTCGCTTCCCGTGCATTGCCCATGGATCGCCAATTGAATTAAGGAAAGTGCGAAGTTTCGGCCAATTTTAATTGAAAGTATGGTCAAAATAAGCCTGACTATTAATTGCGTTTTATTTGTAGCAAGTGGAAAATGTCATTGGGCTTGTTTTAGACGTGAAACGAAATAACGTACATTACCGTTTTCTTCATACATAATAATAAACAGTGACTTTTATCGAAGAAATTATCCAATGGACAGAGTTATGTTTGGAATGCGTCCTGATTTCGTACGTTTTATTAGTTATACGAGATCACTTCGCATTCTATACATCGCCTATCCATATGAGACAACCTTTGCAAGAAAGTTATCAAATAAATATGTATTTTTTGCGATAGATCTGGGTAATGTCGTATATTTTTCATATTGTCTCTCTCCTACCTGATGATCAGCCAATAAAATAATGTCATAAAAAAATATAATTTTGCACTCCACATATCCTCCCGACCTCCACGTGGTGTTTCCTGGGTAATGCAAAGTCTTTTATCACTTTAAATCATTTGTCGTTGCTCACCGGTGCATTTTTTTTATCTAAGCGCAAAAACCCATAACCTGTATTTCCATCTTACAATTCTTTATTTATTGATCAAAACAACCAGGGTGCCATAACGCGTCCATCATATTATAAATAATTATAAATAATTAAAATTGCCTGAAACACTTAAATATTTTCTTTACATCACCATGTTAATTTTTCTGGGTTATATATGACTGAGTGCTAAGAATAAATAGGGTTTTTATTTTATATTTGTTCACATCATTAGTCACACATGACTCGTGAATATACTTTGGACAATAATATATCATTACACACACTGAATAACAATATAAAATCCTTTGCTCATAACATGACAAGAA
The DNA here is from genome assembly GCF_059751315.1 of Micrasema longulum. Lineage (NCBI taxonomy): Eukaryota > Metazoa > Arthropoda > Insecta > Trichoptera > Brachycentridae > Micrasema > Micrasema longulum. The sequence continues at coordinate 185,642 of NW_028277556.1, forward strand.
TATGCTTTCATCATCACGGACATTCTTCTGCGTTATGTGTGAACTAGTGTTTTGGCAAATAGTTTTATTATTTTCTAATTGCGTATTTCACTAGTCACACATGGCTCATGATCTTACTTCGCATCATAATATGACACGAGGTGAAGACGAACAGAGACTTTTGCGATGCTGGCACCGGTCAGTGGCGCAAAGTGAAGAAGACGCAAGAATGAGAACAAAAATGATGGACAAACCTGACAAAGATAGCGACAGGGCTAGAAAAACTGCTGCATCTAGGAAAAGTATGTACGAGAGAAAAAAAAATCCATCTATTTATAAAGAAAAATTATAAGTGGAATTGACATGTTAACAAACAAAAGTCCTGTATTGTTTTATCTATTGTCCTAATTTGTATTATTTTATTAGTTTTGTATCACTTTAAATCATTTGTCATTGCTCACCATATTTGTAAATATATAAAATAAAAGTTTTTTTTTGGGAAACTGTAGAGCCGACCTCCACGTGGTGTTTCCTGGGTAATGCTAACAGGCTCATAATAATGAATTAAATGAAATTACTGAAATAACTCAACTGCATTGATGAATGTATATTTTTGAGAAAATTAAATTCATTTAATCTTTACATACGTTTGAAATATCCCATAAACGGCGAAAAAATTGTCTGAAGATTTCATTTTATGTTAAAACACAAAGTGATCATTTTTTCGTAAAACTTATCCTTTACAAATTAAAATTACCACTTACACTTTGGAGTTATACTTCGAAAAGGTTTTGAGGTTACTTTCTCATCATCAGAACTTGAAATTGCTTAGAATAACGCACATTTGTATTATGTAATAAAATCAAATATCCGAGCAAAGATGTCTTTTCTCTTTTTATGTTTGTCCCGGCAAATTTACTACTGGCATTTTTTTCCCGAATAGATTCACCTTTTGAAAAAGAAATTTACCTTCATGGTGTGATGTATGGTAAGAGTCGTAATTTCATATGTTTTGTTACTTCTATGAGATCACTTCGCTTCCCGTGCATTGCCCATGGATCGCCAATTGAATTAAGGAAAGTGCGAAGTTTCGGCCAATTTTAATTGAAAGTATGGTCAAAATAAGCCTGACTATTAATTGCGTTTTATTTGTAGCAAGTGGAAAATGTCATTGGGCTTGTTTTAGACGTGAAACGAAATAACGTACATTACCGTTTTCTTCATACATAATAATAAACAGTGACTTTTATCGAAGAAATTATCCAATGGACAGAGTTATGTTTGGAACGCGTCCTGATTTCGTACGTTTTATTAGTTATACGAGATCACTTCGCATTCTATACATCGCCTATCCATATGAGACAACCTTTGCAAGAAAGTTATCAAATAAATATTTTTTTTTTGCGATAGATCTGGGTAATGTCGTATATTTTTCATATTGTCTCTCTCCTACCTGATGATCAGCCAATAAAATAATGTCATAAAAAAATATAATTTTGCACTCCACATATCCTCCCGACCTCCACGTGGTGTTTCCTGGGTAATGCAAAGTCTTTTATCACTTTAAATCATTTGTCGTTGCTCACCGGTGCATTTTTTTTATCTAAGCGCAAAAACCCATAACCTGTATTTCCATCTTACAATTCTTTATTTATTGATCAAAACAACCAGGGTGCCATAACGCGTCCATCATATTATAAATAATTATAAATAATTAAAATTGCCTGAAACACTTAAATATTTTCTTTACATCACCATGTTAATTTTTCTGGGTTATATATGACTGAGTGCTAAGAATAAATAGGGTTTTTATTTTATATTTGTTCACATCATTAGTCACACATGACTCGTGAATATACTTTGGACAATAATATATCATTACACACACTGAATAACAATATAAAATCCTTTGCTCATAACATGACAAGAATATGCTTTCATCATCACGGACATTCTTCTGCGTTATGTGTGAACTAGTGTTTTGGCAAATAGTTTTATTATTTTCTAATTGCGTATTTCACTAGTCACACATGGCTCATGATCTTACTTCGCATCATAATATGACACGAGGTGAAGACGAACAGAGACTTTTGCGATGCTGGCACCGGTCAGTGGCGCAAAGTGAAGAAGACGCAAGAATGAGAACAAAAATGATGGACAAACCTGACAAAGATAGCGACAGGGCTAGACAAACTGCTGCATCTAGGAAAATTATGTACGAGAGAAAAAAAATTCCATCTATTTATAAAGATAAATTATAAGTGGAATTGATATGTTAACAAACAAAAGACCTGTATTGTTTTATCTATCGTCTAAATTTGTATTATTTTATTAGTTTTGTATCACTTTAAATCATTTGTCATTGCTCACCATATTTGTAAATATATAAAATAAAAGTTTTTTTTTGGGAAACTGTAGAGCCGACCTCCACGTGGTGTTTCCTGGGTAATGCTAACAGGCTCATAATAATGAATTGAATGAAATTACTAAAATAACTCAACTGCTTTGATGAGTGTATATTTGTGAGAAAATCAAATTCATTTAATCTTTACATACGTTTGAAATATCCCATAAACGGCGAAAAAATTGTCTGAAGATTTCATTTTATGTTAAAACACAAAGTGATCGATTTTTCGTAAAACTTATCCTTTACAAATTAAAATTACCACTTACACTTTAGAGTTATACTTCGACAAGGTTTTGAGGTTACTTTCTCATCATCAGAACTTGAAATTGCTTAAAATAACGCACATTTGTATTGTGTCATAAAATCAATTATCCGAGCAAAGATGTCTTTTCTCTTTATATGTTTGTCCCGGCAAATTTACTTCTGGCATTTTTTTCCCGAATAGATTCACCTTTTTGACCATCTAATTAGAGTGCCATTGTTTCTCAAGTGCGAGTCGGAAACTCAGTCGACAGCAAATCGATTCCTGCAAAAGTCTGAATTGAGGCTCAAATACCCATATCCTTTATTTTCTTGTAACAATTCTACAAATATTGATAAAACGACCAGAGAGTCATGTCATAACGCATCCATCAAATTTGAAATCATTCACCTAAAACACGAAAAGAGTATGGTAATATCACTACATAAATTCAACTGTGTTATGTATGACTTAGTGTTATGAATAATTAGGTTTTTCATTTAATATTTGTTGATATATTTTCTGATGATGTATGTGCCTTCTTAAAAAAAAAAAAATATTTACCTCAAACAAACAACGCATATTTAGGGAAAACCAAAAAGAAATTTACCTTCATGGTGTGATGTATGGTAAGAGTCGTAATTTCATATGTTTTGTTACTTCTATGAGATCACTTCGCTTCCCGGGCATTGCCCATGGATCGCCAATTGAATGAAGGAAAGTGCGAAGTTTCTGCCAATTTTGATTGAAAGTATGTTTTATTTAAAATAAGCCTGAGGAAGATATTGCCTTTTTTTGTAGCGAGTGGAAGATATCATCGGGTTTGTTTAAGACGTGAAACGAAATATTGTACATTACTGTTTTCTTCATATATTATTATAAACAGTGAATTTTATCGAAGATATTATCCAATGGACAGAGTTATGTTTGGAATGCGTCCTGATTTCGTACGTTTTATTAGTTATACGAGATCACTTCGCATTCTATACATCGCCAATCCATATGAGACAACCTTTGCAAGAAAGTTATCAAATAAGTTTATATTTTTTGCGATAGATCTGGGTAATGTCGTATATTTTACATATTGTCTCTCTCCTACCTGATGATCAGCCAATAAAATAATGTGATTAAAAAATATAATTTTGCACTCCACATATCCTCCCGACCTCCACGTGGTGTTTCCTGGGTAATGCAAAGAAGCTCAAAGTAATGAATTAAATAAACTTACTGTAATTACTGAAACATTCAAGTAGGTACCTAGAATAATCAGGCTATAAAATATTCTTTCACATCCTAAATTACAATCTGAAATTATTCGCCTTTTACATGACAAGAATCTGGTTTCATCATCACGTACATTTTTATGTGTTATGTGTGGCTTAGTGTTATGACTAAATAGGTTTTTACTTTACTATCTAGACATTTCACTAGTCACACATCGCTCATGAACAAACTTCGGAAATCAAGATATTACGAGGTGAAGACCAAAAAAAAACCCTGGAGATACAGGCGCCGGTCAGTAGCGAAACAGGAAGATGGGGGCGAGAATAAGCATAACAATTCTGGACAAACTGACGAGGAGAGCAACGGGGCCTGCAGTCCTCCTGCAGCTAGGGAATATAGTATGTATGAGTTAGAAGAAATTTTCGAAAATTTATTAAGCAATGTGTTATTTGGTAGGTGAACGTAGAAAAACGCCTGTATCCCCTTCACTATTTTATTCCCTTAGGCATAACTGAAGTAACTTTAACAAATCACCACCAATTTTTATTACCTAATGTTTTAAAAAAATGTTTTGTTTTAGTTAGGAATCGGGAAATGTTACAGGTTTATAGAGGTTATTTATGTTTAATTACCTTTTTTCTTTAGGCATGACTTAACATATTTATGAATATTTAAAATAAAATGATAATAGGTAACGCCAACAGGCTCATAATAATGAAGTGAACAATACTATTCGGATACTATTAGATAACATCACCTCGTATGTGTAGGTGATAAAGCCCGATTTTGCGTTTGTGACCATAAAGGTACGGTTTTCTTTAATATCGTTTTTTTAAATAATAAGCAGCCTATTTAAAATCGTTCAGTTTTGGTACACAAATTATTAACTTGCAACAAATCAAGAGCAAAAACTTAATCAAAGCATTCTACGAAATTAATTTTTTTACCTATAAGAAAATCAAACACTGGTCAGCTTATTTCTTCAAGCAAACACTTTCAACATCCCAGCGGACAGATAATGATTGAGAAAAACTACATTAGTGTGATGTCAGGGAGATGTTGTGGTATTACATAAGCATTCGTCTTGTAATCTCATCGCATGTTCTTTGCATCGCTCTATATATACATATGTGATCATTCTGTTGAAGTCAATGCTTCATAGCTGACCTGTTGTTTTCAAATATGATAATAAGATAACGATTCTACACTATTGAATAAAACAAATCTTATACGTATAGAAAACTTTTTATTGATATAGCAGCATTCACCTTATATTGAGCCTGTAAATTATTCGTGACTATTCCTTGTACATGCGTTGTTTGATGAACTTATTTATTTTATTTATTTATTTTATTTTCAAATCAATCAATCATCTTAAATATGTTCACATTATACTTTGTACCCTTCCAGTCTAGCTTCGATTGACTTGAACTAGATTAAATAAATTATTTTTCCAAAATTGCAGGTGTATTAGAAGTGTTTCTAAGCAATAAATGTTTCTGCACCATCAATATATTTGCAAAATGTTATAGAATAAACTGAAATGTATTTAATATAATTTATGTAATCAATAAACACCATAATCTTTTAAAATGTTTTTACCGTTTGTGTTTTTTAAACTTTTACAATTATTTGTTTTTTTATTTTTATGTTTTATTTTTTATGAATTTTGAGTCACCACGGTTTTGAAGGGCTACACAGAAAAACTTCAGAGAAACATTTCTCATGATAATTTTTAAAAAAATCCTATTTTTTTTTCTAAAAAGTAAAAAAATAAAAATAAAAAATCGTCTTCCTAAAATGTAGAAAATTCTCGATTTCTCGGACAAGCACTCCCTCCCCAAACCACCAGCCCTCTCCCACCCAGCCGCTTCACTAGTTCGCGTTTGGTGCGTATCGCTTTGTTGGTCAAATACGTTTTTAACTCATTTTTTATTGTTGAGTAGGGGTAAGGGTTTGCGGAAGATATGCTAGTCCGGAAAATTAAAGGTTTACTCCATTTTGAGATTATACATTTTAAAAAAAAAATATTTATCGGAAAAAAATTCTAGGATATTTTTACAGATAAATGTTCCTCTAAAGCTTTGTAGTCTGGCCCTTAATTTTCTTAATTTAGTTTTGGTTAGACTGTTAGAAATTTAAAGTGGCAATAAGTTTGCCATTTCACTGTCTATACATTGGTTATTATTTTTGTTTGAGTATCATTGTATATTATAGTTAATAAAGATTAATTACTATTGTAACTTTAAATTCATATGTCAATGCCGGGAAAGACCTATATTGTCTCAACTATCGTATAGGTTTTCTATAATTTTATTATTTTTTAATAACTTTGAATTATTTGTCATTGCTTAACGTATTTGTAAACATTTTTATTAAAAGTTAGTTTTTTTGGGTAACCGTTAAGCCGACCTCGTGGTGTTTCCTGGGTAGTACAAACAGGCTTGTAACAATGAATTAAATAAAATTACTGGAATAACTCAAGTAGCTAGGATAATTTATCCATGTGAGGATCTCGAGCTCATTACATCTTTACAAACGTTTGAAAATGCCCCAACAGGGCGAAAAAATTGTCAATTTTTTTTCTTTTCTAAACCACTTGAATTTTACAGTTATAGGTTGATAGGTTTTGAAGTGACTTACTCTTTATCAGGACTTGAACGAGCTTAAAATTACGCGCGTTTCTTTTTTATGTTATAAATTTAAATATCCGAGAAAAGATATGTATTCTCCTTGTATGTTTATCCCGATAAAATTACCACTGACATTTTTTTTCGGTATTGATTCACCTTTTTAAACATCAAAATAGTAGGCAATTGTTTTTTAAGGTGCTAATTAGAAACTTAGCGTGATTAAATAAAAGTTTATATTTTTGGGAAACTAGAGCAGACCTCCACGTGGTGTTTTCTAGGTAATGCAAAAAGGATCATAATAATGAATTGAATGAAATTACTGATATAACTCAAGTGCTAAGATGAATTTATATTTGTGAGGACCTTTGGGTCATTAAATCTTTAAATACCCATATTCTATATTTTCTTTTCATCAAATATTTATTTATACGAGTTTATATTTGGGCTGATAAAATATTACAAAAAAAAACACCTAAAATTGCAAAACGTGATGTAAGGCTGCATTTTCGGTATGTTGTTAAGATCTATTATGGGAGTGCAAAACTACGTTTTGCAAGCAAAAAAAGTTCCGCTTGCTGCGTAATACGTGAAAAACTGCAAAATTTTTGGACTTTTTTCAGTGTTTGCAGTTCAATTGATAAATTAAGATTTTTTCAACATAATTCGTTAAAATACTATTCAATTTCAAGCAATTTAAGCCCACTCACAGCTCCATATGTAAAAGAATTTTTGAGATATGAGGTTTCACAAAGTATTTTTTTTTTTTAATATTGTAATATTGAGTTTTGCTTATGTTCTCAGCCAAATATCGGCAGAATTCTTCATGCTATTAGAAAATTTTGAGTAATTAAAATTTAGCAAATATAATAACCTTTCATTTAAGTGCAAAACAGGTTCAGTCACACGGAGACGGAGCGCTGTTGATGGATAGATGGGAGACTGGGACCTCCATCTAGATACAATCATGAAAATGCTTCCATTCTTCCACCCAGTAGGTCATTTTCATTACGCCAAGAGTGCTCGCGTATGCCTACAGGACACAAATCAGCTACAACACAGAATGGATCCAAAAGAAATAGTTTATTTACACAAAAAAGTCAGAAAACGATTCGCCGATTATGCAAACTTTGGTCAGGTATATGGACAGACTTTACAATTGAGTAGGTTTTAATGGAATTGATGAAGAGTCAGGGAGGCTTGACCCATGGTCGAGGCATATCTAGCATTGTGCTTGCCCGTTGAACTGAAGAAATAGACTAAATGTTTAATATATGTAAAGAACTCTAGTACATTTGTGACGTTTCCTGTACCACCAATAAACAACACGTCAACATAAGGCCCTCTCAAATCTCAAGAGATACTGCTGATGTAGAAAAAATCAAGAACTGGTTTGATGTCCACGTACTATTTTCATGTAACAAAAAAATAATGTCATTCAGTAATAGCGTTGTTGGAGACCCTGACGTCAATTACCATATGGCATAAAAATTTGAAACTGATGTTGTCAAATATATAATTGAAAACTTGTTTGGGAAAGTTAGTTTCAAAATTAAAGATAATGTCCGGAACTTGTCGTCAGTTACCATCAAATTGCAGGACAAGCATTTTAAAGTGGATTCTCTCACCTCTTTTTATAGGCACTGTATCACAAACCAGACAGATGAGAACTTGAAAGAGTACTTCAAATACGAGTTGGCTCCCTATTCTCCCAGGCTTTGTTTTGTGAAGAGAAGATTCTTTGAAGCACGAAATCAAGGTATTAATTAATATTTTTTTACTTTACTAGTCATACTATGTAATTAAATCAAACATTCGAGTAAAGGTGTCTTTTCTCTTTGCATGTTTGTCCCGACAAATTTACCACTGGCATTTTTTTCCCGTATTGATTCATTTTTTCGACCATCAAAAAATGGTGTGATTGTTTTTCAGGTGTGAGTCGAAAATTCAGCGTACAGAAAATCGATACCTGCAGAATTATTTACTTAAGCGCAAATACCCATATCCTGTAATTTTATCTAACAAATCTATACATATTGATAAAAACAACCAGGGTGTCATAACGCATCAATCGTATTTGAAATCATTTGCCTTAAACACGTAAATATTATCTTTACATCACCATATAAATTCTTCTGTGTTATGTATGACTTAGTGCTGTGAAGAAATAGGGTTGTTTTTTTTTGTATATTTGTTCACATCACTAGTCACACATGACACGTTAATATACTTCGGACAATAATATATCATTACACATACTGAATTATAATCTGAAATTATTCGCCTATAATATGACAAGAATACGGTTTCATCATCACGGACAATCTTCTGCGTTATGTGTGAATTAGTGTTATATCTAAATAGGTTTTTTGAATTTTCTACTTGGGTATTTCACTAGTCACACATGGCTCATAAACTTACTTCGGAGCATAAGATGACACGAGGTGAAGACAAACAGAGACTATTGAGATGCTGGCGCCGGTCAGTGGCGCAAAGTGAAGAAGACGCAAGAATGAGCACAAAATGATGGACTAAGCTGACGAAGATAGCGACAGGGCCGGAAGTACTGCTGCACCTAGGGAAAATATTTACGAGAAATAATTTTTTTTAATGATTAATTTACATATATTATTAGGGGAATTGATATGTTAACGCACAAAAGACCTGTATTGTCTAAACTATCGTCTTAGTTTGTGTTATTTTATTTTTCTTTTATCACTTTAAATCATTTGTCATTGCTCAATAAATTTGTATTTACATCAAATTTAAGTTTTTTTTTTGGGAAACTGTAAAGCCAACCTCCACTTAGTGTTTCCCGGGTAATGCAAACAGGCTCAAAAAATGAATTGATTGAAATTACTGAAAAAACTCAAGTGCTTAGATAAATTTATCTTTTTGAGAACCTTTAGTTCATTAAATCTTCCACATACGTTTGAAATCTGCCCTAACAAGGCGAAAAAAAATCTGAATTTTGTATTCAGTGTTAAAAGATGAAATAATCGATTTTGAGTAGCACTTATTTTTTACAAATTCAAAGAAACCCCTTGAACTCCATTCACTTACCCCAAGTTTTTCAACCACATATGTGCGATTATTCTTCCTTTTCAAAAAAATATTAAAAATTTTAGTGGGGTTCAAGGTTACATTAAAAAAAATACATATTTAAATATTATGAGCACTCATCTTTTGGTTATTTATTATAATTAATTGATTTAAACGGCTTTGTTAGTTTGACAACGCGCGCAATGAATTTGAATAAAGCGCGCAGGGGTAGCCGGTCAGCTGCGATGTTAGAAGAATAACGTTGTGGGGCCAAGATAGCGATACATGGGCAAAAAAAAATCGTGGATACCCATTTCGACTGCACGTTACATTGTTGTATAATGCTTTTTGCACAATTAGAAAATATACTTTTACTGTTTATTTTCAAAAATACCGATAATAATAAAAATTGAAGCATAAATACAAATTAGAAAATATATCATTAATAATTAAGAAATGAGACGTAATTATTATGAATTAGAAAACATTCCGATAATAATAAAAATTGAAGCATAAATACAATTTATAAAATATTTCATTATCAATTAAGAAATGAAACATAAATATAAACTGGAAATAAAAATTGAAGCATTAGTATTAAGTCATTTGTAAGTTATTTGAAAATGTACCGGTAATAATAAAAATTTAAGAACATATATAAATTAGAGAATTTACCATTAATAATTAAAAAAATGAAACATACGTGTAAATACTAGTAAAAATAAGGAAATTAAAATAAATATAAATGAATAAACAGAAAAAGTAAAAATTACATATAAATAAAAACCATAAGGAGATATTTGGCAATTAAAAGCAACACATTATTTTTAGTCTCGAAAATAATTTACAGGATTTGAAAGGTCTACTCCTTATCCACTTGCTCACCTCTTTCTTATAAACATTGTAACTGACAGACGCCTTTATGTCAGGGTCCAACATGCTTAAAACCCTAGGGCCCAATACTGCAAAATGTTTCAGAAGAAAGGCAGTTCTACTTTGAGGTACAACAAAGTTTATGCTCATTACATATCTTGTTTTAATATTTTGTTGTGTTATATTTTTAATTGAAGACCGAAAATTAGTTAGAACTTCCTTAATATAAAGTTGTCTGACAGTTAGTAAATTTGTTGTTTCAAATAGAATATGAGAGAGGTAGGTGGATGGCAGTTTAAGCATTATTTTCAATATTGTTTTTTGGAGAATGGCCAATAGATTTAATATTAACTAGCAATAAAAACCCTGCCGTCGTTAACAGTTGGGTGACGAATGTAAAAACAATAAAATTGTCTTCCTTGTATCCAGTATGGTTTTCAGATAGTCTTGAGTCTGCCAGAGGCATTTTGAAGCCAGATTTATTGAAAGGGATCGTGGATTCCTTCCTGGAGCGATCTCCACTCTATTAAGCCAAATTGAAATCGATAGAGAACGTTCTTTAAAAAAAGACTTTCATATACCAGAACATTATACTACTAAGCAAGGTAACTGAACTTACACATTTGAAAGAAATACATTTTCATTATCATTCGATGAAAACATTTAGTCATTTTATTTTCAATTATTTACTCAAGGACTGCTACAGTACCACTATGTCCCCACTGGCTGCACTTATTCCGCCATCATTATATCAAAAAATGTAGTCGGTGAGTATATTATTGTTTATACTTTAGTTTCTATCACGTTTGTGCCATTAAAATCTATGTGACGCTTTATGAATTTTCTTTTTAGTTAACTCTAATTTCGCTGGACCGTCCCCTGTCAAGATAACATGCAAGTCGAGTATTGCTTGTGAGTAATAAATTTTCCTTATTTGTTTTATTTTTAACTTTATGCGTATATTCTAAGTCGCGAATAACACGTGACTATTTATTTTCAGTTCCTGCTTCGACTGGCCCACTTACTCCTGCCATTAGCGTGCCTAATATAATTGGTGAGTGTATTGACTTTTTTCACTTATATGTACTTACTTATACCCTTAAAGTCTGTATAACGCTGCATGAATTGTCTTTTTAGCTCCTTCTATCTCTACAGGACCATCCTTTTAAACAAGTTATGCATCAAATATTAATACTGGTTAATATCAATTTGGCTACTAAGCTTTACTTAAAATAAAATACACTTATTGCTATCGCTACATTCTCCCGACACCATCCGACCCAATGTTTTTTATGAGAATTTTTTTCAAAACTTTTTCTTGTCATTGATTAAAATACTTTTTATTCATTGGTTTTTTTTCCAGAAAGCAGAATGAATTATTGGATTTAAAACCTCGGTACGATTAAATACGTAGCTCATATAAAAAATCGATCAACTGCTAAGAGATACCAGTGGAAGGCCTGTTCTTTTCCTGAAAGGCTAAAATATGCATCAAATCTTCTTCTTTTGAAGAGCTGACAAAATGTGTGTCAAATTATATCAAAACATTTATTGATGTCAAATTAAATGTTTAAAAAAAATGGCAGGGGATTTTCCTTTGATGAAGAAATTATGTCCCTTGCCTTATTAAAAAACTCGCCAACAGGGTACAATGTTTTGCGAAGATTATTTGGATTGTCTTCAAGGAGGACCTTACACAGACTTCCCCATGGGTTAAATTCCAGACATTAATAAATTGCAATGTAATATTTTTTCTGGAAAAATGCAGTTAATTTTTGGAGTCCAGGAGTTAGAATGTGTTCATTGGTATTTGATGAAATGGCACTGACAACTAATCTGTCTTTTGGTTCCGGGAAAGAGTGGCTCCAAACGCTTGTTGATTTTGGCAGCAAAAAAAAACCAGGTTTGTTTGTTTGGACAGTTTTTTATGAGTATTGCTTTTTTTTAAATATTTTTATTTTACAATACTAAATTATATGTTTTATTTCAGATTTACTAACCAAGCACTGGTTTTGATTAGAACATATCATTTTTGTGAAGGCACTACTCCCGCCATTCTGCATTTGTGAAGTATACGCTGATGTTATGAGTACAGGTCTCATTGCCAAAGGCAGTGATTGTGACCAAAGCGTTACAAATGTAGGGGCTATAGGTTATTTAAAATTTTAAACTAGAAGGGCCTACTTTCACAGTGGACAAAATTATGGTAAGAATTTTTTTTTACTAAATTGCTTTACAAAATAAAAACAAAAATACAAAACCATCACGCCGTTTCTGTAGAAGTTGGCGGAGAGGGTACAACGCTATGTCACTTTATATTTTTAATTGACTTTCGCCTTCTCTCTTCGTTTTAATTTATCATTGTCATTTGATTGATTGCTTACCAAGGAAAACATTTTTTTCAGATGAAACGTTTTTTGATATAAATAAAAATATTTTTTTTATATCATTTATGACCCTTCACGCGAAATAATTTCCTCACGAAGAACATCTTTTATGAAGAAAAAAACATTGATGGAATGATGAAATAAATGTTTATGAAAATGATTCTAAAATAAGAGATATCAGGTTATTGAAAAGCGTAAATGACAAAAATATCGAAAGTTAGATACTGAACCAAACTGAAAGGATGGATACCGTTCTTCATTATTTGGTATGTGTTATGTTATGTGAGAATTTGTTTGCTACCAGTGATGTCATCTTATTTTTAGACAAATTCTTTGACAGTGCAAATAGTGCTTCCAAATTTTCAGAAAGTAAAATGATATACGTTACTACATCACAGTCTGCACATCATGCATTTTGGATAGATGCTATCAATAAATTAAAGAGTAAAAAAAAAAATGCATTCTGGAAAAGGGAAGGTTGTACCTTCTTTTATTTGAAAACTTTTTTAGTAATATTAGGCTGTTTAATGGGAGGAATGTGAACCATACATGCAGAGTGCAGATACTTTGTATACTCTTTTAAGACTACTCTCACTCTTCAACCTTCAATTGTTAAGATGATAGAGGACAAATGCTGTTAAACTTGAAAGTGTTTATAAGTCACTCTCATAATATCTTCACTTCACTTTCAATATGTGATCTTGATAATGATTCAATTCAAGATAAAATTAAAAGGACTGATATTTGCATATTAATATTTTGTTGCTTTTTTTGCGTAATACTAATAATATGCTTTACCTTTTTCAAATTAAACATCAAATCATTTCCCTATCTGTATCAAGTGATGCATAGGACACTAAATTTGTACTCGATTATTTTTGTTAGATATAAGGTAAAGTGATCAGTCTTACGCTTCAGATGCTTGTCCAGGAACTATGAAACATTGCAGTATTGAACCACCTCAAATCAATACTTCTCCTGCCTGAGAGAAGGTATCGAGTCGATAGCACTCTGTCAAAAATAATATTATGTTTGTTTTTCGTATCCATTGTTTTATGATTAAATTCTGAAGATCACAGAGTACCTTTTTAATGTATTTTTATTTTCTTAATCTGTGTTTTTAATTTTTGTCTAAAATTGTAAGATTCAATACGTCCATGTACTTGTAATTTTCTCAAACTAAATGATTTGGGTAGGTAGGAAGAAATTGCCTTAAGGCAATATGCTCGCCCTTATATGTATATAAAGTGTTAAAATAAATAAATTAAGCAATTTCGTCAATGACAAATTATTGCAATGTGAGTGGTATATCTGTTTTACACTCTCAACAAGAGAAAAGTAAAGTTGGAGCTCACTGGTTTGTTGCTGGCTGGGTTTGTCGAAGACTTTTGAAAGACAATTTCTGTGAGTCTAGCAAACAGTCTCTTACGGAAACAGAACCGCGACAATCCACCATCAATATTTTACTTAAGGGGAAGGAACGATAAATGTTAATCTTAAAAATTAGCTTCTTAGAGTCTTCTGTATATATTAACTAGATGTATATAAATAATTAATGGAAATCGAAACGATCCTAACAATTTGCTTAATGTAAGATTTCAATTTGACTGGTTGTGTCCAGACCGATAATCCAGTGCAGACTAATGTAACCAAGGTAAACGTAATTAAACCAATCATAAAATTACAATTGAATAACTTGACTCAATATATTAATGAATTATTAACAGGAAAGTATGAATTGAAGATATTTATTTCCATTTTTAATAAATTTCAAAAACTATGGATCCAATGTTAAAAATCTCAAGTCTACAAATACGTAGAAGAAACATTGACCCTATATTAATGTTGAATTAACTAAATGGTTTATTGATTTACTAGGAACAAGTGGCATTCAATGTTCCGATCCGCCGGTTGTAAAATAATTATGTGCTGTTCCTTGATCAGCACAACACAACCTATGGCTTGCATGCACCAATGTCCCGATTGTGTCGCATTGTAAACTTGAAACAAGAGCTGAACTTTTGTGGTGTAGGTCTTTCTAGATTTAAACAATCACTAAGATAAACCAGATCTTGTCTAGTAGTTATTATTATCTTATTTTTTGTCCTAGCTTTAATTTTCATTATTTGTATTTAATTTCAATTGTGCCTGATGTATTAAAAATATTAGTTTCTACCATTTTTATAATTAACTAAGTCCGTTAGTAAATAAATAAATGCTAATTTCGTTGTCTTTGTTTACTTGTTGAACTACTAATTATTTAATGCTTCTGATCTTAATAATCGTTTTGAACATTGGTTTTGAATCTTTGAACTTCTTAATATTTTATAGAAGTTTATGTATTAGGACAAAAAAATTGTATTTTTCAACTTGTTAAAAAAATTGTTTTGAATGTAATTCTTATAATTCCGTTATAATGCATTAGGTCTTTATATACATATATTTTTTTATTAATTTATTCATGTTTTTTTCCATTGTAAACTATGATTAACAATAAAAATAAAATTACCTCTTTGGGATTACCCGTGCCGAGGACACTTAACCATATACTTTTTTTCTAAATATTTTTACATTTGAGAATAAACAAAGAAGACTTAATAAATATAATTAACAAAACCTTCAGACAGTTTTAAACTTAATTACTTAATTAGTTTGTAGTAGCTTCTTTAATATTTGTATATTATTTATCTTTAGTTAAGTTTTATAATTCATAATAAATGCTCTGAGCAATATCTAAATACGAACATTGATGAAGTTCAGTACTACAGGAAATTGGATATAAAAAATATGGCGAAGATTGAAAGAAAAAAAGTGTTTCTTTTTTTCCCTGCACAATGTTAAAAACACCATAGCTCTATAAAATTTACCTTCCACATTTAAGGATACTTATTTTTATTTATATTATTTATTAAATGAAAACAATAGCCATCATAAAGATTTAAAAATACATCATGTTATGTATCAGCCATTTAAAAAAATTGTAAATGTTATTTTTAGACCATGCTAACATTCAAATTATTAAAAATATGTTATATCCAAAATTTGCGTTTTTATTTTATTTCCTGTTTTTAAATCTTGTTTTTTTATTTTTAAATAATTTTTGACTTTTGAATAAACTACGCAAAAAGATTTTTAAGGCAATCGTAGCGCTATTGCGACCAGACGGTACTGCGTATCTGTCAAAATTATGTTACAGTACCGTTGTTTTAACAGTCACATCTGTGCTTGTACTATATAATCTGTGACGTCACCAAAGTCCGTGCATTCGGACGCACGGGCTTTTATTTGTGATAGTACGAGTACTCGTATAATCAAATCTCTTAAGAAAACGTGGAAGCGCCAGTAGTAAGCGCAGTATTAACGATTGATCCGTCTGTTTTCTATACGAATTTTAATGTGTGTAATATTTCAGTCCAACACACGGTCTACTCGTATGTGTTATTATTCCAACCAACTTTAGTGTGGCTTCGTCTAGAAAAAAATAACCCATTACCGGATTTTCGCGGAAAACGCAGAGCCCTATAAACCATTTTGTATGTGATTCTTCCGCTTTACGGATGCCCAATGTCATTGCAAAGGAGTTCTTGTTACAACTCCATCATCTAGTGAACAACGCCTCCCTTGTACATCTTCCCTGTTCACTTCTATCAAAATTCTAACCCTGACCCGGTTCCCCACTGTTGAAACGCCTACCGGGTCATTTCCGTCCATACGCTTAGCACATGCACTTTCATTTTTCTTCGAGTGTGTATCAAATTGCGAGTCGTTCCTGTTTTTTTTTTCATCATTGTAGTTGTCTTTTTTAACTGTAGATAATTCAGAAAGAGTAAACAAATAGTTCAATTTTTCTTATTTTTAGAGGTGGGGGTCAGTGCTATTTAAGCTCCTGACGTCACTGCAACCTGTGAAGATCTATTTTGACGTCTATTTTAACTGTAGATAAATAAAAAAGAGTACTGAAATAGTTAAATTACTATGCAGAGAACTAACAACTACATTATGGTTATAAAACAGCAAACCTTGTGTCCTGTACTGTATCTACGTATATAGATTATCTGTTAACAGTCTAAGACTGTGGCCGTCATATACCTACTGCAATTTTTTGTGTTTATCCATACAATTGCTGGTTAATGTAAAACTTAACCTGTGATATGTAGCTGCCCACTGACAGTCTCGTAACTTTTTTTTATTTGTAAATCTTTTTTGTATTTTTATTATTTTAATTGAAATGCAATTCCACAAACAAATGTCAGTAAAAAAAACTCAATCTATTGAATCAATTAATATTATTATCTTAAACCTGACTTGTTCGTAAATAACGTACGAAGTCAAAGCCATAAACCACTTAACTAACCCTGAACTATATGAGCAATGTCTATTTGTTTACTGACTGTAGCCGATGTCTAAGTAAATACGGAGATTTTGATGATTAAAAGAATCTTTGAACAGGTCGCATATACACACTGCGTGTAACTATCAAGACTGTGCGCCCATATCTGAAGAGGACCGAGGGACCTACTACGAACTTAAGGAAGGTGGCACAGAATAAATATGTATATATATATATATATATACATATATTATTTTTAATATACAGTACAATTACATAGTTTTATGGTATACAAAGTCAGACTTAACACTAATGGACCAGTGAAGTTTTCATTATTATATTCTATGCTAAGGTTATCAATTAATTATTTTTATTATTTCAAGGACACTAATATTATAAGAGACTAAAAACATAAATGAAAGTAGTTCAAAAATTTTAATCAAACTAAAAAAGTTTTGTTAAAAGTTTCTAGTTAGTATTTACATAAATGGAAATAATATTAAAATGAAAAAAAAAACTTTCTAAATTTATTTAAAACAAAGAGTATAAATAAATAAGAATAAAATCATCGAAAATGCCTAAAAAAAACATTTTGAAAAAGGAAAAACACGTACACATTATAAAGGATTAAAAATGAACAGATGAGAAGTAACTATTGAAGATAGCAAATTTAAGTTAATTTAAAAAACAAAAAAATATTTTATTCAAAATCAATTCTTAAAGTAATTAAAAGTAGTTTAAAATTATAAAAATTCGCAGAGCACAACAGAGAAAAATGAAATAATGACAGCATTACAAGTATCTTTAAAATTAGAAAAAGTAATTTTAAGAGAAGATTTTAAACTAAAGATAGTAGAAAATTATTTAAGCGACATTAGCAGTTATAAAAATTTCAGTAAATAAATTTAATTAAAAATAACAATTTTAAAGTTTGTAATGTAATGTAAGTGAAACAGGGTAAGTACTTATTGTAATAAGATCAACGCAAGTTTTATTTAAAGGTTTGTACTCGTAATACACTGTTTTTAAATAATTTGTATCCTGTTATAGATAACCTTTATCGTCGCTTAAGTTCCTTTTTTTTGTCATACAATTTTACACCAAATTGAGTTAAATATGCAGGAGTTCTGAAAAAGCTTTTATTTATGAAATTAAAACGAAAAAATTTATTTTTTTACTTTTTAAGGGGTTTTTTAACTATTTTTTTATTTATTTGGTGGTCATTATTTATACTTATTCCGTAAAAAAAACTTTAAGGGTCTATTTCTGCAGATATGTATTTTGGTATGTCGAATAAAAACGAACTGAAGCGACGATGTGGTTGAAAAAGCTGTTAAAAATTGATCAAGATCAGTAAAATGAATTCTGATAATAGTTTGTATTTACGTTATTAAACTATACGCAAGGAGCGTGGAATGAATTAAGGATCACGTATAACAACTCATACAGACAATTATTCGGATTGCCTAGGTACTGCAGTGCCTCTGAAATGTTTACAGCTGGACGAATAAACACCTTCGCTGCCCTGCTTCGCCAAAGAGCCTGGAGCCTATGGAAACGCCTAAAAAACTCTAATAACGAAATTCTCCAAGCCACTGCAGAGTGGATCCAATCGCCGTTGTTCGAGCGATATAAAATATAAAATTTTATTTTATGTTTATATTTATGTTTAATGTTATATTTTTGTTTATATTTATATTTATGTTCATGTTTATATGGTAGAATTGGCTCTGCACTTTATAGCCATTTTACTGGAATAAAAAAAAAAATAAAAAAAACGTTGGGTGATTTTGTAGGGCGCGTGATGGACAGATAATTTGAATTTTATTTAGGAGCTGGGACAAATCAGCTACGGTTTATTATTTTAAAAATGAAATTAGGGTCAATGAATATTGTCTTGTTCCAAGATTCGTGAGCTTAGGAAACCATGCTGATAAATTATGATTTGGAAATGTAAGAGAGCATAGAAAATTCAAATGGTTTAAAAAATAATTTTGTACTTTCTCCAGCCTATATTGTGGATTCCAAATAATGGAAGCTAATTCTAGATAAGTTCTTACATAGCTATCTTCTTCTTCACGAGTCATGTCGGGTCTCCCTGACGTTGACAACCACTTGGGAGAAAGCTTCCATATCCTGAGCAGTGTGAAACAGTTCCTTCACAGTTCTAATCCTGGTCCATGCTCGGATGTTTCGAAGCCAGGAAAGCTGTTTTCTTCTGACCCCTCTACGTCCCTCAATCTTCCCTTTCGTGACAAGCTGAAGTAATTACCATCTCTTAACACATGGCCAAAATATAAAATCTTACGAAGCTTAACAGTGGTAAATAGTTCTCTATTGGTATTAGTATTTGTAATACTTCATTGTTGCTTATTATATCGGTCCAAGATTTTCTTAACATTCTACGGTGGATCCACATTACAAATGCTTCAAGGCAGTTTATAATATTAACTTTTAGAGTCCACTCCTCTTCACTATACCGTAAAACAGACCATATATAACATTTGACCATTCAATGTCTCAGCTTAAGGTTAATATTATCGTCACAAAGAAGATTTTTAATTATGTTAAATCCTGTTTGGGCTGCTTCTATTTTGCATTTTATTTCAATATCGGGGTCTAGATTTTCTGTGATAATGCTGCCTAAATATCAGAACGGTTTTACTCTCTCAATACTGACACTTTTAGGTTGGAGATTTATATTTAGATGACTCTTTCGACTAAAAACTATAAGTATGGTTTTGATTCCATTAGGTTTTTTTCACGAATGTCGTTTCCTGCAGCTGGCTCTTCTTTGTCATGTCTGTTGCTAGATCGATTATGTCTATGAACAGACTCGTTAGGCCGTCACGGATCTCCTTGGTTATGTTCCCTTCAAGTGGGTCCACCATGCGCAAGCCCTTAGTAGATAAATTGATGACCTGTAAAGAAAGAGCATCGAAATACATACCTACTGATTTCACTTCTTAGCTTTGCTTGGCTTTGACGCGCATAAAAAACACAGAAAAATCACTTAAAACGCTGTTTGGATTTTTAACGTACGGAGCTCACGAAATGTGACCTCCCTAGGCAAAGATTAGACTGCAACTCGATGTTGTTGACTGGGTTATGTTAATGTAATGATGTCACAAACTTACGGATCTAAAAACTGGTGTTTAAACCCCGCTTTACCACAACTCCATTCCAATTTGCTAGCATAGTAAAGTTACGGCTAGTACTTGAAGATGGAAATATTTGGATATATATATGAAAGCAAAAATATTGATTTTAAACTATGAGTTTATCTTTGAAATTACTGAAAACAAAGTTGGCATAAAACAAATATTTTATGCAGTAATGAATTTTAAGGAAACCTTTGCTTGGTAAGAAAATGCGAGCGTAGTAAAACAAGAATGAAACGCATGGGGAATGCAGACGACGAGCGAGTAATTAAATTTGTTTTCAGTACGATAGAGACAGCAGTGTCTGAAGTAACATGTGCAAATAAAGAAAATGCAAAGGAAACTGAGAGGCATAAAAGATTACGTGATGTAAATACGTTAAGCAATACGTGGTTTGAATTTAACAAACACGTCGTTATTTATAAAAATATCCCAGAAAATTCTTTTATCTCGGAAATCACTCAAAACAAAATTTTAAAACATGTCAAAGATATGCCTAGATCGAAATATGATAATTTGGATAAAACCATTTCAAATTCGATGCTTTGATAAAACAAATTAATTTCAATGTTCCTAATAAGACACTTTCTTCTTAGAATTTCCTCTTAGCTTTGCTAAACGCTGTATAAAACAAAATACGCCGCAGCATTGGGAGGATCATTACCGCGCTTTTTCTACAGGTAAAATCACTAAAATGTTTTTCCCAACGCTGGCTGGTCCAGCAAACTTCCATCATCATCACCAAAGTACTTTCGAAACGACCCAAATTTTTACCGGACACGGAGCTATGAAAACTTATCTATATGAGTTTCAGTTAAGGAATGATGACTATTGTCCATGCGATGATATTTCTTCACAGAGTATCGAACATCTGTTATTTCAGTGCCCATTTTTCAGTTTGCAACGCCATTATCTTGAAGCAGAATGCAGAAAAGATGGAATATCCTTAACAGATATCCACACTGTAGTTAAAAACAGTTATCACGCGCCATTGCTCTTGAAGTTTGCAACAATGGTGATTGGACTCATAAAGGTAATAAACCAAAATCAATGATCGAACATCCCATTTCCAAGACAAACAAAAACGATTTTTTTCCGAGTACCTAAGTCCTGTACATGACACGTAAGGCTACCCAAATAAATATAAAATAAAAAAATAAGACACTAGGAATTCAAATTCCATTCCAAGATATATTTTTTCTTATTTCTGTGCCATATCATGTCCCCCCGACTTTGGCGATCACTCTAGAGTAGGCATTACGGTCCTGCATCAACTGAAACAGCTCGTCAACCCCGCGTACTCTGTCCAGTTGCGGATGTTTCTCAGCCAGGACATCGGCGCTTTCCAAACCTACGCTTTCCATCATGATTCGGTGTAGGAGCGCACATTTGAGTCCGCGCATCATACGGCCCAAGTATGCGAGTTTTCTCTGTTTTATTGAGGACATTAGTTATTTTACGGCACTGGTTCGTCTCAGCACCTCCACGTTGGATACTGAATCTGTCGACGGGATTCTCAATATTCTCTGGAGAAGCCACGTTTCAAAGACCATTAATCGGGTAATGGAGTTCAGCTTAGGAGCACATGTTTCAACTCCGTTGAGCAGTATAGACCACACAACCACTTGATCATCCTCTGTCTCATTTATAAATTAAGACTATTTCTGCAGTTGGTTGATTTCAAGCCATTGAATGCCAATCGTGCTACATATCTCTATTCGGCATCTGATTTCCTTGTCTGGGTCCAGAAAAGAAGTGATTTGACTGCCAAGGTATCTAAAGTTAGTCTTTTAGTAAGTTTTTTAATCGCAACACAGAAATAATATTGTGAGAGTTTCAGTTAAACACCAATATTTTTGTTTTAGCAACATTGATGTTTAAGCCCAGTACTCTACCAGCTTCATCAAATATTTTATGGAGTTCTTTGGATAATATATATTGGC
The DNA here is from genome assembly GCF_059751315.1 of Micrasema longulum. Lineage (NCBI taxonomy): Eukaryota > Metazoa > Arthropoda > Insecta > Trichoptera > Brachycentridae > Micrasema > Micrasema longulum. Next base: position 207,859 of record NW_028277556.1, read on the forward strand.
AGGCTGAAAATAAATCCATTTATGAATTATTTGATCCTTTTCTTATCAAATACCTCTTGTGGATATCTATTTAGATATTTGGATTTGGTATGATAAAAAAAGAAACTCAATTAAAGTATTTCTCTAAATTTATTAGAGCTATGTTTCTACTAACAATTTAATGATAAAACATACAAAGAATACTTTAATTTTATTCATTTTCTGTAGACAAGGACTAAATTGAACTCCCTGGGGAGCTGTTTATATTACCATATTACAACAGAGACGAAAAACATTTAAGAGAAGGTAATATAGAAATCTAGGCTCTTTAACTTCACAAACATCAACAGATAAAAGAATTGAAGGTAATAGATGTTCAAATATAAGCAGAATGGTGAATGTTACACACTGTGTAAAGAGGCCACTTAAATCAGCCATTGACAGGTCATAAGCCCTGTAGATGCCAAAACTTATATTTAAACATTCTTAAATGTTCTTCGTCTCTGTTGTAATTTGTTAATACAACATATATTGGTAATTGATTCAATATTGTATTTTTCTTTGTGAAGATCATACCTCACATATTTTTGATTTTTTGAACCTATAATAAATGTATGCACATTGGCAGGCTTATTTCTCCCAATGGCGATTTATTCTAACCAACTTATAAAATAAGTTGGTATATGAATTGATTTAATTATTTTAAATAAAGAGGTAAATGTTTGCGTTTTTATTATTTACCCAAATCATTAAATTTTGATGCCATTTTCCATGAGTTGTAAATAAATGTATTTTTTTAAGTTTCAATACCTACACATGTTAAAAAATACACAGTAAAATTTAAGCACGTACCTAATAAATAAACATACACATTTTACGAATATAAATTAATCAATATTTTCGCCAGTCCTAGGAAAAGTAGAATAAAAGGAAAGGAAAGAGGAGAGTTAAAGAAAAAAGTCAGAAATGTGCTTTAAACAAAGTTGCTGAAGAAATATATTTAATAGTGAATGGAAGATCATTCCACAGTCGAGTTGCATAGACCGTTTTTAAAGCTTGCATAATCTGAAAAGCGTAATTACTTAAAAGTAGTCGTCGAGAAGAAAACCAAGAAAAAAAAATGGTTTATTTTCGATTTTTGTAGACAAGTACCTATGTACCTACTGAAAGCTCAACTACCTCTAGGGATTTAATAAGAACAAGCATATTTTTTTTAAATATGAAATATTAATAATAAATAAAAATAATAATTATCTCAATAGTATTTACACACTTCCCTTTTTTTTAAAAAAGAAATTTTTGCGTTCTTGTGATTTACACAATTTGTGGGTCCACTTTTAATGAATCTTAAATAACTCACTTTTCGAAAATAGGAATTAAGTTGGTGTAGAGTATTGAACTTCGGAATTCTGATCCGTGAGTCCACAACACTACGAGACCACAACCCTGATTCGTGGTGAAATTTCCTTTTTTGAGTCAGAAACGTCAGTTTTTTTAGATAGTTCCTTTTTTAGATAGAACTCATAAAGGTATTGTGCGGTTTACATATGTACTTATGTATAAAAGCAATAAAAAATGCATGTGAATGTTTTTTTTTATCTTTATTTTTTTGGCTGATTTATTTTATTGAAATAAACGGCATTTAGTGCCTTTTACATATTGGTTACAAAAATAATTAAATATACATACATGTAAGCATTAATAAAAGTAAAACAGAGCATTTGAAACAATATAATTTTATAAAAAAAATATAAACTTAATTTAAAAAAAATATATAACCAATTATTGAATTACCGTTTATTATGTTTATGAAAATTTCACTGCTGCATTTTATATTTAAAAATGCGTTTTTAAATTTTAAATAAGAATGACTATGTTTTTAGAAAGAAAATAAAATAATGTAAAATTAGATCATTTATATAAAAAACACTTTTTTTCTTACTAATTAAATGGTCAAAAATAATTTGTTTTGATTTTTATTTCAATTTATTTTTTTAAATTTTTAAATTTTTAAATTTATTTATTTACATACATCAGTTTATTGTTCATTATTTGAGACATAAGTCCCAACTCCATGGACAAAAAGTCCAGTGTTAAGATGGGATGAGCAATTAAATAACATATATACATGAGTATCCCCATAAATGTAGGATAGGAAACATAAAAAATAATTTAAAAAAAAACATATATGGTACATCAATAAGGTAAACAGTAAACTCAAATTTTCGGAAAATCATCAAGGAGCTTCCTACTGAAATCCCTCCCACAAAAGAAAATCCAGTCTTTAACTCCTTTCTTGAAAACAGATTTTGTTCCAAATATTTAACACTCTCGGTGCAATAAATAAGAGATATCTCTGAGCAAAAGTCGTACGGGTTTTGGGTATGACATAAATCATGCTCTAGGAAAACCTTGTATGAAAATTTTGTTGATACGTCTCCTTATTGTTCGACCGAAAGTGCATAAGTTCTTATTTGAGGTACAATTGTCTCATATCCAGCACTTTTATGTATTAGAACAACTGTTTTAATAGAAAATCATTATTCTTGTCATTTACATGGTAATTTTTAAATGATATCTCCAAATTAATTATTATTGTGTCAAAAGTCGTTTTTTCCATTCGGTTATTTTGTTTACAGTATACGCAAAAATGTATATGTTTCAATAACGTGTAGTGCACTTATAATAATGATCACTGAGTTCACACTTAAAGCCAACCCAATCTTAACATATATAATATAGCGAGGTGACAAAGCGAAAGGCGAGAGAATCACGCGAAATTAATAGTAAGTAGGCAGATGTAATAACTATTACTTGATTGTATTCAAATTATAACCCTTTAATCAAGATTAAACTACAACTAATTACAGTTCGTCACTCCAGTTCGTTTTTATCAAACAGACCAAAAGACAAATCTTCTGAAATAGAGCTTAAATTTTTTCAAACAAAATAGGCATAAATGATGACTACAACCTTAGACAAAGTTAGTAAAAAATTTTTTTTTTTTTTTAATTTGAATTTTGTCAATAAAAGCTTTTTTGGAACTCCTGTACACGTGTACACTTATCTTGGTAAAAAATGGTCTGTTGGGCTAAAACGAACTAAAACGAAGAGTAATATAAGCGCAAAATATTATTAATGTTCCTCTCTGTATGTCCGTGTGTCGTAAAATCTCCTTCCAAATAGTAAATCGTAGCAACGTTAAATTTCTCTTAACATCTCTTCAAGTGAACTGTTTCGACAAGGATGCCCAGGTATAGAGAACCGGAAGTCGTTTGAAGTAGTCAACCGTAATAAAAGATCTAAGGAAGCATTCGAAGCCTAGCTAAATTAAACATTTAAGGCCAAGTAAAGAGCTACGTTATGCATTTGTAAAATAGGATAGGTGTTATGTATGAGTTGTATGGGCAGCATATATTTTTTTGTTTAGTAAAACGGTGATCTCCAGATGCCTTCAAACCTACAAAAATGAGTAACTTTCACCTAAAAAAAAATATATGTTTGTCACATCGTGGTCACAACAGTGATGCACGAACATTTTATCATGTGATAATATGGAAATTATGCCATTACAGGGCGTATGACGTTTCATGGATTGGTTGTAGTGACCGCTTTCTTTATACACGGTTTAAAATTCACACTTCTATCTATGTTTGAATTTCCGTATATCTTAAATTCTTTTAAGACTTGTCAATACCTTGACATACATACGAGTACTTTGTTTTCCAAAATGTTTTTTCTTGCTTTACTTGACGTACTTGTTACTTTTATCTCCTCACTCTGATAACTTCATATTTAAATAATGCTACTATTTTTATTTTTTTATTTTATTTTATTAACATAAACGGCAAATCTGCCTTTTACAAAAAATTATAATACTCAAATATTTAGATTAAAATTTTTTTTTTAAAAACATAAATTTCCTTATACCCAAGATTTATAAAAAAAAAAACAAAAAATTATGGAAGATTTATATTTAAAAAGTTAACCTCAAAATTATACAGCATGTTCATTATAAAGTTTAAACAATACAAAAATAAATGTTAAAAACAAAATTAAATAATAAAACATTCCAAAGTAATACAACCAAAAAATCATAAATACTGTTTCATAAAGCTGGGCAAAGTGAACAAAAAACGGTATATATTAAGAAATGCATGAATAAATAAATATAATTACCATCTTTGAAAAAGTTCAAAAGCTTTGTGATAGTATAATAAAAAGCTTTTGTGAGATAAGTGTATGGGTGTTATCATGCTTAAAGTGAGGTAGAAAGTAGCAAAGAGCCTATAGTAATCATGATAAGCCTTTAGAATCCGCACAAAAACTAATTATTATAATTTTCATATTAACTCAACTTTTCCCTCCAAACAATTATTTCAGGAAGCTGAATTTTTGAAACTAAAAGAAATCTATTGCCAGCAACCATCTTTATATATATAATTCCTTTATACGTGTGATATCACCGTACTCCTCCTAAACGGCTTAACCGATTTACGTGCGGTTTTCGGAGAAATATAGATATTTGCGCTGTGCGTGTTCGTAGATATTAAAATATTCAATCTTATATGTAAAAAAGAAGTAAAGAGCATAAATGTTTTATTTATCGATATTATCAGTTATTTTTTATAAAATTTATATCAGTTGCATTCTTCTTGGCTTTTATTGGAATTCAAAACAAAATGTTTTACAACACACCGGCCATACCTTTGTGGGTTTTTTAATGTTTATTTTATAGTATATTCTGTATTTGCAACTTATGTGTACATATTGTAAAGAGCAAAGAAAACATAATAAAAAATGGAAGAAAAAAAACATATTTAAATACAAATATATAATGTATCTAAATTTCAAATATCACTTGAAATTTATAAAGAAAATAACTTTAGCTCAATTATTTATCAATATTTAATTTATTTTCTTCAAAAGAATCACTTTACATATCATATGCCTACGTTTTTTTTTCAATTTTCATAGCTCTTCTGGTAGGCCGATTTCGGAATGGCTCTCAGTTCCCTCTGCGAATTTTCTTTTCTATATAGAGTTGGATAATTTATATAGCGCCATTTTTGTGAAAATCACCTCAAGGGCGCTGTACAATTAATAAATATCCCAGTACGTCTTGCAGCTACAAAGCGCATGGACGGTTGGGATTCTAGTTCCTCGTTTTCAATTAAGATCAATCAAAAATTATAACAGATAGGAGCTAGATTACAGAACGTCTTGCAGCTACAGAGCGCATAGACAGTTAGAAATTTAGCCCCCATTTACACATTTTAAAAATTGACAAATAAGTTCATTGTATTAATGATATTTAAAAAAAATAATAATATGAGTGATAAAAAGGAGTAAGATTACAGCACGTCTTGCAGCTAGTAAGCGTATAGACGATTGGGATTCTATACCCCATTTACAAAATTTAGGTTTTTTTAAGTTGATATATGAAAGCTAGATTGCCATCATCGTGCAGCTACAAAGCGCATGGACGAGTGGAATTCCAGCAAAGTTAAAATTATATCAATAAATTTACAAAAAAAAAATAGAGCATAGTAGTAAGTTTGTCAAGTGTTCATGCCAAGAAGTAAGCAATAAAAAACTAAATAAACAAAACACTGTTTCAACTCCATGGTTAACAAAGGGAGATAGATGTCCGAAGAGAAGCTTTTGTAGACAGTAGGTAGATACCGCCGCCATGTGGCCCACTGGGGCACTGGCAACTTGATAATTTATGGAAACGCACGTGTGTAGTTTCTCACCTCAATGAAGTCAAACCGCTTACAGCAAAGTGGTATTTTGAGTTTAAGGAACAGGAAAAAATCACATGGAGCTAATTGAAGAATAAATGTGTGAAACGGTGCCTTATCATGATGCAAAAATTAAAAGTTATCTTTCCATACATTTGGCCTTTTATGTCAAAATTTTTCCCTCAAATGCTTTGATACTCCTTAATAGTATTTTTATTGACCACCTAGCCTGTTGAAAGGAATTTTAAGAGTACAAAACCTTGATAATCGAATAAAACAGTCAACATCCTTGATTTCTGAGTGACTTTGGTAGGGTTTTTTGGATTTTGACTCAGTTGCCAAGCGCCTCTCCGAAGATTGTTACGTCTCATCACCCGTAATGATACGCTGAACGGTGGTGTCATCCATAGGAAGCTTCTTTTAGCAAAAGGTTTGTGTTGATATTTTTGAAGAAAATTAAGTGAAATTTGCAGAACATACCAAAGATTGGCTTGTTAAGATGGCTACCACAAACATACTACTCGTACATGACAGATTGCGCTAAATTGACAAGTATACCTACAACAGTACTCACAACATAAAGAAGGAAAAAAAAAACAATATTTTTAGCAAGGCTCTTTTAAGTTACAATTTCCAGGTCCTATTTCAATATAATAGTGTATATGGGTAATACATTTTCTATTATTTGTTTTCCTTTGTATATTGATTTACACTTTGTCCTTACAGCAATTCAAATTTCCGCCTACGACATGCTTAGCTACAATGAACTGACAATGCTCGTAATGTCCTTTATGATATTCTTAATTAAATCCTAGATATGTAGTAATTCCGCATTTAATTGTGTTTATAGCTTTCATTAAACCTTAGAGTCAAACCAAGGTTCGTACAAAAACATTATAATATTAATGTCAACCTCCCTCGCAGGTGCAGGAATTAATCAGAGGCTCCTTTGGGATTCACAACTTTCCTCAGGACATCTAATAAATATAATTTCAGTGGTTAATTGCAATTTACGAGCGTGCTTTCCAAATTTAATGAGGTGTTTGGAATAACTACTCGTATTTTACAATGTAAAACGTTAAAAATTAAGACAAAGAGATATGTTTTCTTACTTACGCCATTTCAATACTTATTATTTTACTGCCTCAATATATTGATTTATTATTTCGACATAGCTGTTTCGACTAATTTTATATATTTGTTGAAATTATATATGTGTAAAAATTGTGAATTGCACATCTGATAAAATAGTCATAACAAAAATAAACAGACATTTCTGGAAAGCTCAAAAACAAAGTTTACGCTTCTTTTATATTATCTGGGCAATTTATAAAAACATAATTTATATCATTTGTTTAATATTATTTTGATGGTTTAATATTGCAAATATGATACGTCATGTAAATTAGGGTAAGATCTATATATTTGCTAAAAAAATTGTTTGCTAAGAGACACAGTAATTGGGTAATTTATTATTATATGTTAAATTTACACACCGTTTCAAATAAACAGGGGCTTTATGTTTTAAAAGTTTCAGAAATACAAACTTTTGTACATTTTTTACAAACCTTTTGTCATTAACATTATTTTTCATTGGAATAGACTAATTCTTGGCGCTTTTTGATAAAAATATAATAATAGTAAGAAACGAGATTGTCGAAAATAATGAATTCTCGTTGTAATTTGAAATTTGCATGCACCTCTGCAATCTCCTGGTCTCGTCTTTTCTAGGCACCGGCGCTATGGGAGAACCAATATGTTGTAAGATTGAACGGATCCTAATACCAGAAAATCAGATATTGAAGCGAGATTCAAAAACTAATAAGCCGAACTCTTCAATAGATTCACAATCCTTGAATGAGAAGCTCGTGTAGTAACTTCCCATATCCAATTCGGATCCTGAATTTAATCTATGATTGAAAATGTCATATAAGTTACACGTGAGCTTTATATGTAGGTACATTATTACTACCCAAATCAATAAAAAAGGCTATGTAATAAAATTCGGCATTTGTTTCATAAAGCAATACTCCTGTAGGGTATCACAGACAACGGATATTATAAAACAAGCTTGAAAACGTGTTAATTGAGACAAAAACAGAAATCAGTAAATGAACGAAGAAAGCTGCATTTACTTGCTTATTGTTTCACTTTGTAATTTAAAAAAATGTTTGTTAATGTATGTTTTAACAGAGATGGAAAACTTGTTTTAGAAGAGAATACGAATGTTTGAGCATTAACAGGGCTTATGATCTGCCATTGGATGGTTTACGTGACAACTTTACACGTTGGGGAACATTCACTACACCATGGGTCTTCAATATGCAGAATTTGATACGAAAAACACGTTCGACTTTCGTTCAGAGATATTTCTCTTTTGTGGCTCCAAGAGTATTAAATGTCTTGGATGAACATATTAAGTTCTCCAAAACGAAAACCATTTTCAGGAGAAGTGTATAAGTTTAGATTTCGTCTAAGGGAAGATACCAAAGCAGGAGACTGCTGCAAGACATTGCATAGATTTACATACGGTACTATTGAAAAAATTGTGTTTATGTGATTATTTTTATTTGCAGTATTCTTTAATAACATGCATGCTTGCATTTTTTAATTTGTTGTATCCCAACTCAACACAAGGCTTTTTTTGGCTTCATAGAGTTAGGGATACGTTATTTTTTTTGTAATATGTATCTTTGTATGAATAAATAAATAAGAAAATTGTGATTATCATTATAAAGTGGCTACTCAAACCGGCCAATGGATAAATTTCCGTATTATCTTTTAAAAATGTTATGTTTATCTCTTATATAATAAATTTCAATCTTGATTATAAATATTTGAAGGTTTTCCATAAATTTTATTCATACAAGTTACTTATTTAATAAACAATTTGAATCTATTTATTCATTTAAAACGATGAAATGATTTTTTATTCATCAAAATAATTCGTTAAAAATATATTAACAACCTTATAACTAAATCATTTTATTATAAAAAGTAATAATTGAAAAATACATTAAAAAAGTTGTTTCACCTTTTGCTGTGATTATATGCTTTCTAAGCAGGTTTTTACATTATATCGGAGGTTATAGATATGATGTTACTATCTGATAAAAGCTTAAAGTTTGGCCAAGTATGAGACATTACGAAAAAATATTATTGGTGTATGTAGAGTTAAATTTTCTTGCGAATTAACAAAGTTTGTTAGCTAAACTTGTTTGACTTGATAATTTATTATAAATCACTTGTGTAATCTTGCGTCTTAAAAACCTTTGTTGTTAAAAATAAAATGAACATTCTTTGCGATTCAAAGAAATAAGTATATTTGCATGAGTAGATAAATAAAATAAACAGATATTATAAGGACCATTAAGCGGAGAATGGCTGAGTGACTGAACCCTATTGTGGCCGGGATCTTTTCAGAAAATCCTGAATTTTCCGCCCTTAATGTACCCTCACATTACATCTTATTTAGTTGCCTGAAACCACGTGATGTCACCAAAAGAGGTTTCACCTAACTTCGTTACCGGGAATTTCGTTATAACGAGATTTCACCTCTCGTTCGGAAGCAAAAGTTTCAAAGTTCATCCAAGATTTCTATCCTGGCCTGAGTGAATATAAGAAAAAGCCAAAAGCGATGTCTCAAGTACGATCTATTATATTTCTTTGCTTTTCTCTAAAATTATGCTACCATCACATGAATCCAGGAAAAATGTTTATTTTTCATTTTTAACTTTTATGACGAAAATTGGTTTCTTTTTTTTACAAATCTCTTTTAACTTCGTTGTTCCTCTATTGTTCATTCTATTTTTCCTAAATTACTTGTGTTTAATTCAAATAAAAAAAAAGGTCATAGAAATTTTATGAAGAAAAAGAAAAAATATTACAATACACAATACATTTATTTTAAATTTTATCTTTATCATTTTAGTGTATTTTTTATTACGTATTTTACTTTATACTCGTATTTGTTTTTAATAATATTTTTCTTCAGTTTCTTGTACATATGTTCTTCAGATAACTGTTGTATTCTGCTCAGGCTGTATATACAAAAAATTAATTTAATTAAATATTTAATTAAACAAAAAAAACAAACAAGCATGGTTTGTCCGTAGTTAGACTTAATCCTTTATTTTATACAATTTGTGTAATAAATAAAGATGGATTTTAAATTTGTCTCCAATAAAAGTTTTCAAGTAGTAAGGTAGGTCGTTGTAGTGTTTATGTCCATTTGACTTTCCTGTGTTTGTTTTTGCTCTTTCAATATGAAAGTGTTGTTGTTGTCTGGTGTTATATTTGTGTATGTCAGCATTTTTGACTAATATTATGTCGTCGTCTTGTATGTTTCCCAGTGTTATTTTGTGCACAATTTTTAAGGTCTCAATTTTAGTCAAGTAGTTTATGTCAAACTGATGTGTTTTTTTGTACAGTTCAGTCGTAGAGGTCAAGTAGGGTAGGTTGTATGTTAGTTTAAGAATTTTATTTTGTTGTCTTTGTATTCTTGTTTAAATCTCAATTTAAAAAACACCTGAGACTCATCTGACCCTGAACTCCATACAGTGGAAAATTGTGTATATTTTAAAATATAATAACTAATTTGAAGGAATCTGTTTCATATAGTAAAAATAAAATGTAATACATATACATATATACACGCTGCTGTAGCAACCAAACGGCGATGACCGTGCGCTCCTGTTTCGACAAGTGTCAGTCTGTTACATTGTTAATAATTCTACAGAAGCATATGATTTTACGCCACAGTTAAAAAAAGATATTGAAATGGAATTCAAACTTAACAGCGTTATTACTCTGTGTTTGGCTAGAAAATTGAAACCAGCCATTATTTATAAGCTACGACATTTACATGTGAACAACATTTCTGTGTATCGGACCATTTCATGTTACAATGATACTGGTAGCATTAAAAAATGCCATGAAGGGGGATATCCAAAAACAGCAACATCGACAGAAATGGTTCGAAATGTGAAGGCCAGAATTCAACGGAATCCACGACAAAGCACAGTTCAAATGGCGGAAAATCTCGTGTCTTCTTATGGCATACGGCGCATATTTAAAAATGAACTACAATTAAAGCCCCACAAACCACAAAAAGTGAAAGATTTAACGCCTGCACAAAAGGTAGTTCGCCTAGCAAGAGCTAAGGTGTTAAATACTTGCACGTTGGTGGCGAGGTAGAAAATATGGTATTTTTTGATGATTTTTTTTTTACGGTTCAGCAATATGTAAACAAACAAAACGATTGTGTATGCTTACAATGCAAATTATTAGACCAGCAAATGGCTCTGCCAAAGAAAACGCCTGCATCAGTGATGGTTAAGGCCGTGGTAACTGCCACAGTACACTCACCACTCATTTTAATTGAACAGGGCGTAAATTTAAATCAGCAAATGTACCGTGAAAAGATTTTAAATGGTGCGTTGTTACCTTAGACACGTAAATAATTCGGTAGAAACCATTGGACGTATCAATAAGACTTGGCTACATCATGCCATAAAGCCCGTGAAACCCAACGTTTTTTACAAGAAAAAGTTCCCAGCTTCATTTTATCACAACAGTGGCCTCCATATTCCCTGGACTCAAACCCAATGGACTTTTCCATATGATCCATTCGAGATGCCAGAGTATCAGCTTAAAAATATGAGACGGTCGACGCCTTAAAGATTACTCTTCGCTGAGAATGGGACAAAAGACAACATTAGAGTTGGAACTAGAACTCCTTTGTGAACTGCTAGTTTAGTCTCCTGCGATAAACATTTGTTTGCCAAAGTAGATTTTAGTGCACCATCCACCCTGTTCCCGGCACTCACCCTCCTTTCAATATCTTTCTCGGCTTTTCCGTTCCTAGTAAACATACTTCCCAGGTACACAAATTCTTCTACCTGATTCAGAATATCTCCGTTCACGCTGATCTCACATTTAGTTATATTTTCGCCCTTTTCAAAAACCATCACTTTCGATTTATCAACATTCATAAGCAAATCGCTTTTCTTGCATACATTGTAGACTTTTGTTACAAAGAATTGAAGGTCTTATTTGCTGCTAGCAAGAAGCACGGCATCATCCGCATCCAGAAGATAGTTATCAGTTATACTCATTTTCGCTCATTTTTGCTCCAATTCTTAAATCTTTCAGTTCTTTCATACAGTTATCGATGTCTCACACATGCTGTGCTGTCCTTATACAGTAACGCAATAGCCCTTGTCAGGTTACCATTTACTCCATACTCCGATAAAACCTTCCACAATTTCTCTGTCAACTCTATTAAATGCCTTTTGCAGATCGACAAATGCGCAGAAAAGTTTCTGATGTTTAGCCAGAAACTTTTCTGTCATATTTCGCAGAGCAAATATTTGATCCATACATTCTCTTTCATTCATAAATCCACTTTGTATATCCCAAACTCTATTTTTAGTCACTTTCCTTGCTCTCTCAATCAGTATTCTGCCATAAATCCTTCCAACTGCGTTCAAAAGGCTGATAGCTCTATAGTTTTCGCAGTCCACCCTAGAGCCTTTTCCCTTGTATAGAGGCATAACAACAGCTCTCCTCCAATCAGGGGGAGTGTATTCCTCCTCTAAACATAGGTTAAAGAGCTTATGTAGCCATACAAAAATTATTCCTCCACCCGCCTTTATAAACTCTGTGGCAATGTTATCATAACCTTGCACTTTCCCATTCTTCATATACTTAGCAGCATTTTTAATTTCTTCCATACTTATCTCTTTCGCATCGTCATCTGCATTTATGTTTACTCGAGAAGGTGATGCGCTGGCTCTATTTCCTGTGTGCGTTTCGTTACATGTAAACATCTAAAAAAAAAATTGATGCAAAACGAACTCCCTTACAAATTTTCACTTTATTAGAGATGAAAAAACTTAATAATCAACTACGTTTGTACAAAACATTTAAAACTTAACTCAAAAAAAAATAATTTACAAACAAAAAAAAAACACAAATTTGTTTATATTTTTTAAACTAGAACACTTTTTTGTCGGTGATAGCGTTTTCAGACGACATTTGTTTAAATGCCCTTATAAGGTGAAACAATTTACTGTCCGATTAAAAAATAAATAAAACTACGAGATCAATGTTTAATTTAAATATTAAAATTATTTTATGGAGTTCTATAAAATAAACACCAACACAATAAATTAAGTGTATTCATTTTATTTCATTTCTTTGTTTATGTCTTTTGTACAAATCATTGTATTTTTCGATTACCAGCATCACTAGGTATCCTTGTAACGAGGCTAAAATTATTATTTTTTGGTTTAGTCAGTGAGTTTATTTATTATAAATAAAAGTTTCCATGAATTGCTCCGATAGGTTTATAATCCATCTTTTAATATATCCTTCTGCAACAAGCCGTTGAAGACTCTCGGTCCTATGAACAGGTAACTTCGCAGTATATAAATATTCCATTCAAATCTTCAAGTGACCTTTGCTTTCCTGTGCGTGATCGAACGTTTCCCATTTCTCAATATAAATAACATTAGAAAGAGTTAGTATCGCACCTTTAAATGGGAAAAATGCGTCACTTTGTAAAACGTCAACTTACCTTTGTATTAACTATCGTGTTTTTATCGCTACCAGTGAATTTAATGAATTAGTTTAAAGTTCTAAAATCCATCATAAATGTTTACTAGGCAAAGTTAAGACATTTGATTCCACCATATTTCCTTGTTTACAGCGGCCTGCGCTGAGTGATTCTAATATTTCAACCTTCCTTGAAACATTTATGAGTCGCACCCCCGTAAATCATCCCCCTTACACTATAGTGGTGACGCGCAGTAAAAAGAGTTGAAATGCCTTTCTGAAAATCTTCACGATAAGTACCTAGTTATAAAAGACCCATGAAATGTGCCGAAATAAAATACGGGATATTTTACTAACCAAATGTTTGCTTGCTTTTTAGTTTTTCACCGATATATTATTACTTTGATTTACTCAAATAAATTATCAATTGATTTCTTTGTCAAAATTTCAAATCAATTTTTGATCAAAATATCCTGACATTTGTTTTACTTAGTAAATTCTGTTGAGTATTACTATTTAGCATACTGGACGCGAAGTTTGCTTTAGACAAAAATTATAATTGATATTTTTAACAAACGTATCAAAGATATTTTTTTTATATTTTAGTGCAAATAAAGTTGGTGATATATTTTATAACGGAAAGTTATACAGATGTGTATTAAAATAAACATTTATGTATCAAAATAATGTCTGAAAAAAATTAAGACAGAAGATTTTTTTTTAAATTGAACACTGAATAGACTTTACATTCTTTTTCAAAAGAGGTTGACCTAGTGAGAAGGACTCTTAAATTACTTTAGTATATAAAATATTTAAAATCGTAAATAAAAAAATAAATAAATATAAGTCTCTAGTAACCTATTCATTTCATTCGTTAATTTAATTTGATTATGCTGCAAACAAATTTCAGAACATTTAATAAAAAGCGACCCTAAATGAACAGTAAAATTTTGTGTAATGTAGGGACGTGGTATTAACGTAGTAGGCGACGAGAGTGCAAGCTGGCAACATGATCTTCTAGAGACATCTGGTGATCTCCAAATGCTTCAAATATAAGCGGAAGTGAAAAAGAAGAAGATAATAAACTTTTTCTCAATATTTAAAAATTTTATTCATAGAAGCCATAGTATAAGTCGGTTCATAACATTAGAAAGAAGTCCTTTACTAAAGCAATGCTAACTGCACCAGGATTGTTGACAAATTCGATTTGTCTTATGAGGTTTGAAATAATTTGAGTGATTTGGAAATAATATGTTTAATCTTATAAAAAGCACGACAGAAAACTGTGCAAAATATTTTTTTATATGAACAAGTGCACATACTTCTTAAGAACATCAATCTAATAAAACAGGCAATAAAGTTCCATTGGTAAAGACAGGGCGATTTGCATCGTTAAAGAAGATATGAAAAGTTTTCAAGGAAGTTCAAGGTGTGAAATAAAGATAAGTATAATAATCTCCAACCTCTTCCTGAGTTTGGAATAGTAAAATGAAATATATTTTTACCATTATATATATATATATATGTATACCACATACGCTTTCAGGAGATTTTATCGCTTGTTTACACTCTCACTTCCTTTCTCGTCAATCGCGAGTCTCTAAGTTTCGCACAATACGGCCAAAAAATTGACATCGACGGCTTTCCAAAACGGCGGAAGCCCGCAGGTATAAATGGCAACTTTAGTTAAAGCTCTCCTAAAGCGTTTGCTGCATCTGTACAAGCTTTACCCTTAAGACACTTGTTATAGGAGGCTGCGGCGTCAATTTTTAGACTTAAGTGTTTGATAAAAAATCTTTGCTCCTGCACTTGTTTTCATTGTAATTACATTAATAAATACATAGAGTAAATAATTAAAAAATACATTAAAAATATTAAAGGTCTATGCTGTAATTAAAAAATCATCATCATTATTTTCCTATCCGCACTCAGGGGTGCATAAGGCACTGCTTTGACACTACAATTCCACTTTATTTATATTATTTTTGTTACATGAAGTGTAATGTCATTCGTTTCAGGTGCCAGTCAAGGAACAATGAAATATGGAACCACCATTAAAATAAATATCTTACGTTCACTTTTCCAGGAATCAAACTCGGGACCTCAAAAATAGTAATGGTAGGCAAATGCCAACACTACACAAAGAGACAGATATGCTCGTATTTCCACTCGATTTCCGTTATCAAGATTTTTATTGTCAATTAAATACAAATTATAAATACACAAAAACTGTCGCCCTTTATCTATCACTAAATTACCAAGTTTATATTCATTCATTGAAAACTGTGGAATGTATATTTTTTAAATACATCATTACACTACAAAATGATCTTGCACTATGCGATCATTTAATTTGTTGGTGAATCATACATATACAGCTAAATAAAGAAGAGTTATAAGACAATAATTCCATTAAATAATTACAAAAACCTGCTAAGCAATTACACAAATAAAAATGCATAAATATGGAAGTGGGTGTATCGTATATACAAGTATATGTGAGGTTGGGAGTGTGTAAGTATAGATATAACGTTCTTCAATTAAAAATATAAAACCAACGACACCGAAACAATTTTTTTATGTATAAAATACTCCACCGGTTAAAATGTCCATTTTAATTTAACAAAATCGTGCATACCGAATCACGACACAAAAAAATAATTTTATAATTCTTATTATTCAAATCAATAACCTTTTGGTGATACAACAACAACAACAAATTATCACGCCGTTTCTCCGTTACGGCAGGCAGAGAGGATAGAACGCCACAACACTTTATGTTTGCATACAGATCTCGCCTCCTCTACATTTTATTCATACATTTTCTCATGCACGCGCGCCGATTATTCTGACTTTTGCCATGTCCATCTTTAAGTATTTGTTGGATTTGGTCATGCCATGTCTTTTTCGGTCTTCCTCTATTTCTGCATCCATCAACATTCGCAGTGTAAATATTCTTAGCCGTTCTTTCACTGTCCATTTTTATTCTACATGTCCAAACCAGCGCTGAGCTCCTTTCTTGATTTTGTCGATAATGCTTGTCTAAGCCTTACATAATGTACGGATCTCAACATTTGTGCATCTATCGTACATTGTTTTACCACATATTTGCCTGAGAGATCGCATTTCGACAGCATTCAGCCTACTTTCATCCCTGTTTTTCCAAGTCCATACTTCGCTCCCATACATCAGGGACGGGACCAGGACTCCGTTGTGAACTGCCAATTTTGCCTTGATACGCCAAAAATAATGAAAGATAATCAATTTTTCAACCGAGATAAAGGAATTATTGGATAGTGTGGAAATCTGGGCATTTACAGGGCTTATGACTTGATATTAAATTTATTAAACTTCTCATTTTGACGATTACTTTTAGATGAATTACTAGGAAGGTTAAATTTCAGTATTAGTCGACAAAGATTTAAACAAACTAAAAATAAAAATAAACGTTATTTATGCACAACGTCTGGTGATGTATTACATATTAGCAGTTTAGTAAGAAACCTATCTACTTGTGAACGGAGAATGGTTATGCTGTGACCGCGCCTTTGAAATATACGCTCAACTTCGGCCAAAAACTATTATTTAAGTACATAATAATATATTACTCTCCAGACTTCCGCAGCCCAACCCAACCGAAACCAATTTTGGGTACCTTCCGACATAAATATAACAGAGAAAATAAATCTGTCTATGAAGAAACATAAACGTTTGATAACTAGTGCAGTTGTGTGGACCGTAAACATTAAGAGTCCGCTGTGAATATAATCGAGGCTTTCAAAATGTGGATCTAGAGGAGCAAATTGAAAATAAGCCAATCGACAGGCTTACGAAAGCCCTCCTGGATTGGTATTGAAGACGTGTACTCGTTAGTACATTGATTAACTCAACCTAAATATAAATCTCAAAAATTATTTAATCTTCAAACGTTTGAAAAAAAATTAAAATATTGATATGTTCATCAATATTTTGAGTATGGGGTAACTCTCCAGGGAGTTATTTAGATTTAATTTTGTTGCAACAGAAAGAAAAACATTTTTTTTAAGGGAGTATGGAAGTCTAGGCATCTACAGGGTTTATGACCAGTCGTTGGCTGGTTTAAGAAGCCATTTTACACCTTGGGTAACATTCACTATTCTGCCTACGTTTAAACATCCAAATTTTCTCAATCCTCTTATATGTTGACTTTTGTGAAGTAAAAAAATTGAAACCTTTATTATGTGGGTAAGTTTCATCTAGGCAACGCCTGAAAACAATTTTCCAAATCCTATACTTCTTTTTTACCAGTTAGTTAATTCAACAATGTTTTGAGTATGTTCAAATGTTTCCAGACTGGCTGGATTTTCTTCCCTAGGGAGTAGTTGAGATCTAAATTTGTTGCAATACACGGTGACAGTGTGTAAAGTGGCCACTTAAACCAGCCAACAGGTCAAAAGCACTGTAAATTTGTAGACTTCCATATTTATTTCACAACTCTGTTTTTCTACTGTAGCAACAAAAAATTTTTAAAATTGGCATGTTGCTAGATTTAACACAATTATTACTATTAAACTGTTTTAAATCCAATCGACAGTCTTACAGAAGCCGTTATAGATTAGCATTAAACACATATCTGGATGTAAAGGGTAAACTGCATTATCTCCAAAAACGAAACTTTTCAGGAACGACCAAATAATGTTTTTTTTAAATATTTAAAACATGTTTTATTTTTCAATGAGAGGCTTCAAAGTAAATTTGCTTTCGAAAATACATTGATAGGGGATATCAGGTAGGATTCATACAGAAGGAGCATTCGTACAGTGGTCATATTTACCCTATCCGACACGTTGACGCCTCCTTATTTGTGTGCGTGACTTCCACTCATACGCCTTGGCCAGCCGCGGGGTGGGGCAGCAGTGCGGCCGCCAGCTTCGTTATGACAAATCGAAAAATGTTTTCGCTCCTCGAAAGTATTTTTCTTATTCACCTTTGAATGTGTTAAGCTCTTATAAGTTTCGCTCAAATTGTAAAAGTAATTTACTACGGTTTATAAATTTATTCCTGAGCCTGTTATGTAAACATTAATTTTTAGATAACTTTACTGGTTATTTTTATTTTGAATTAATTTGTTGATTGTTTGGATTAAGGTTCCTTCAAACGGTTATGAGTGGGGTAGATTTGTGCTGTACGAATGTACCCCAGGTGAGTTAAGAAAATTTATTCACCAAGAATATTTTATAACAAAACCATTCCGTGAATTTACGTAAAAAAGAAGACTAGAATGAGAGAGATAGATGAAGATGCAATGAAGTCATTTTTGGCTTCGGAAAGGATCTGTCTGTATTCAATGTGTAATAATAGATTCATAAAAAAAAAGTAACGGCCTGCTACTCTGAGGGTTGATTAAAATCTTGATTGATTAATTTTTTATTTTTTTGTGTAACTTTTTGTAAGTTATAACAATACTAATATTTTTAATTGAATCGGCATTCACTTCGTAACACTTCATTATAAATTATTATGAAAATAAAATTGTGTAACACTGATAACAAAGTTTTATTTTCATAATAATTTATAACAATACTGTTTATTATAGCTGCACTTAATGTTAATTCTGTATTAATTTTGATCTCAATAAAAGTTTGTATTTTGTATAAACGGCATTTTTTTATCATCGTGTCAATGTGTTCCATACTATGTACGAAGCTACCCCGCGTGTGGTGTGTATTTGCGAATTTTTATTTTTCTGAATAACCACCTTAGTTTATCCATGTTGTTTTGTAAAATCATTAAACTAAATTATTATTTAAGCATGATATATAAGTAATAAAGAATCATTTAAATTATTTTGAAACAGCTATTTGTTTTTCTTTTACAAGGCTTATAGTAAAAAGTGTACGAATCTTACTTGCACTCCCCTACATGTTTATTTCAGAAATACACATTAAAAAAAATAAAATGATGAAATCAAGCGAGAGTGTAAATCTGAGTCAAATATAATTAATAAGATTAAGAAAGCGTCTCTAAGATGGTTTGGTCACGTAGAACGAATGGATGACAAAATAATTGTAAAACAAGTATACATGGCCAAAATAAACGGTAACGTGAGACGACGACGACCAAGGAAGACGCGGCGTGATCAGATGCACCAAAATCTTAAATCTAGTCATGTCAAAAGCAGACAGAACCGAAGGGCATGTATGACAAGATATATGAGTGTGGAATAAGATAGGAATATATAAGCTAGGATAGACATGTGTGGCGGCGGTCCATTCTCTGTGCCTACACCTACGGAAAATGGCGTGATGGTAATAGTAGTAGAAGAAGTAGTAGAGTGTTAAAATACTCTCCTTATTCTCTTATTAGGTCTGATGTTACAAAAATAAAATATCTTAGTATTTTATTTTTCGTAACTATTTAAAAAGAAAATAGGAATTAATGCTACATACCATGTAACAGAGGTCGAAAAATTTGATTCCGACGTAGTTATAACTCAATTTCATCAGATTAAGAGTTACCAGAGTCTACCTCTCGCATACAGATAAATGTGAGTACATTGGTTGAACTTAACCTCAACAATCTGAGAAACTTAAATAGTAAGATTTAATATTTTCAAACATTTGAACAAACTAAAATATTGCTATTTTTTATTTTATTTTTATTTTCTTTTATTTAGGAAACATACAGTACAATTACAAAGTTTAATATTTTACACAATTAGACTAAACGCTAATGGACCAGTGAAGTTTCCATTTTATAAAGCAATTATATGTTAGGTTAATAATGAAAGTATAAAAAAGAAGGAAAAAAAACATAAATGAAAGTTGTTTGAAAATAAAAATTTAAGTAAAAAAAAAGATATTTAAAAGTTTGTAGTTTCTAGTGAGTATTTACAAATGGAAATAATGTTAAAAATGAAGAAAATTTGTAAGAGTTATTAAAAGTAAAGAATTGAAATAAAGAATGAAAAACATGTTCAGATGTAAAAATAAAATAAAATAGTAATAACATTTTAAAAAAAAAAGGAAAAACATAAATATGCACAAACATATTTTAAGGGATTCAAAGAAACGATGAGAAGAATCTTTAAGTGAAATATAAGACTGTAAATTTAAGTCAATTTAAAACACGTCTTCAAAATTAATGACACATATAAGAGCAGCAATATATTGATTTTATATACATATATAATAATTTATATTTAAAAACAAGTTTTAAATTGAAAATATTTGGTACACTCTCACTTATTTATTTGACCGATAAGCGCTTTCACCTTCTAATGGGTATCTTTAGATTGGTAAATATTATACAGTGCAAGTATTATACAGTGTCATTTGGAACTTGTCATTTTAACTTAACAGAAGTTATTATATCATTACAATGGAAGTTTAAAGAGAGTTGTCAATAAATAACTTTAATAAAATATTGACATGTTGAGGAAGATTTGAAGAAATGTGGATGTTTAAACATGGGCAGAATGGTGAATGTTACACAGTGTGTAAAGTGGCCACAGGTGTAAATTCCTAGACTTCCATATTCCCTTTTCAAAAATGTTTTACCTCTCTGTTGCAATAAATTTAAATTGACATGTTGTTGGTTTTACGTCAATAATTATTATTTAACCGTTTTTTAAGCCATCCAACGGGCTTTCTCAAAATTTTTAAATTTTTGTAAAATTCAACGTTTGAATTTAACCTTAACAATTTCATAAATTATATTCAATAGTAGGTATGGTACTAGCATGTTCTAGGTGGACATGGCAAGTGTGTCATCTTTAAGTCGGGAGTGATAACACCACTTGCATCTTGAATGCTTGCCTTTGTCTAAGGAACTAAAGTTAAGGGAACTGTTTTGAAAATCCTTAGCAGAAGGAAAAGTATCAGATTTAAGTTCTAAAGTTTCATACAGCAAAGACAGCATCAGTACTTTCTTTTTGAATTATGTTTTTTTATAGCTTAAAAACGATAACGTTTTTTTTTTTTAACTTTTCATTTAAAAAAAACAATGATGTACAAATTTGTACCGTCAGAGAATTGTAATATAAAAAGTTGTTATATTTACAATACGGTATATTTACAAAAATAAATTAAAAACAACATAATCAAAACACAATTCATTTTTTTTAAAGTACACTCTTGCTGTGTTATTATAATGTTGAGATTTGTAAAGGAGTAGTTACGAGTATTTTAATCAACCAAACGGAAGACAGTTCTACGCACAACTAATTCTAAAGAGTCATTTTTTGGAACGAATTACTTCAAAATGGCCAAAACTACCAAAAAATGTACAAATAAATACCGACAGTGATTAGTTACATCAAATTCATTCCCATATGAGAGATATATGAGTTTTTTACACCAAGACAATTTGTACCAACGCACAGTTAGCCCAAATTCACAAAACACGATTGAAAAAAAAAGAAAATTTAGAACTTAAATATGTTTAAAATATTATTTAAATCGTTTCTAAGGCAACAAAGTATTTGCTAAATAAGATTTAAAACTAGTCTGCATTTCATCATTTACATGTTTTTAATCATTTACTGTTATTTGCGTTCTGTGCTCCTTCTTCAAAACTTTTAAGACGTATTAAAGAACATTTCTGTAAAATTATATGTCTAGGACAGGGGGCAGAAGTGGATTATAAATCAACGTGAAATCTTTTTTCGTAAAAAGACAACAATAAAAAAAACATAACGCTGTTTCCCTATAAGGGAAGGCAGAGAGGATAGAACGCCACATCACTCTACCTTTGCATACAGATCTCGCTTCCTCTACATTCATACATCATTTCATGCACGCGCGCCAATTATTCCGACTTTAGACATATCCATCTTTCAGTATTTGTCAAATTTGACCATGCCATGTCTTTATCGGTCTTTCTCTATTTTTGCTTCTATCGCCTACCTACTATAAATATTTTTATTCGTTTTTTTTGCTGTCCATTCGCTCTACGTGTGCAAACCAGTGCAGAGCTCCTTTTTTGTTTTTTTCTACAATGCCTATCTCAGCCTTACATAATTTACGGATCTCGACATTTGTACATCTACCATACATAGTTTTAGCACACATTCGCTTGAGAGATCACATTTCGACAGCATTCACCTTGCTTTTAACCCTTTTTTTTTCAAAGATACTTTGTTCCCATACATTAGAGTCGGGACCAGGACGCCATTGTGAACTGCTAATTTTGCCTTTGCGACAAACATTTATTTGCCAAGGTTGATATCAGTGCATCGTTTACTCTGTTTCTGACGTTCAACCTCCTTTCAATAGCTTTTATAGTCATTCCATCTCTAGTAAACATACTTTCCAGATACATAAATTCATCTACCTGTTATCATAGTTGCATTTTTTTGAAAAACCATCACATTCGATTTATCGACATTCTTCAACAAATCGCTTGCCCCGCATGCATCGTAAACTTTTGTAACCAAAAATTGCAGTTACTCTTTGTTGTTAGCAAGAAGCACGGCATCGTCAGTATACAAAAGACAATTGACATTTGTACCATCCATTTTTGCTCCCATTCTTAACCTTTTCAGTTTTTTCACACTGTTATCGATATATACGTTGAACAGTTATGGTGACATCACACATCCCTGTTTGACTCAAACCAAGATGTGTATGATGCATTTACCCTAACACATGCTGTGCTGTTTTTAAACAAAGAAACAATAGCCCGTGTCAGATTTCCACTCACTCCATACTTCGATAACACCTTCCATAATTTTTCTCTGTCAACTCTATCAAACGCTTTTTGCAGATCGACAAATGCGCAGAAAAGCTTTTGATTTTTAGCAAGAAATTTTTCTTTCATGTTTCGTTTGGCAAATATTTGCTCCATACATTCTCTTAAAAGGCAGCACCAAAAATTGCCTACTTTAACTTTAATATATTCTTATAAATATGGGTATTTTGTATACCTAAAATATTTAACTTACTTCAGGGTTAAATAAAAAATACTTTAAAAATATATACAGTAAAATTAAAACATGTAGATTCATCGCAACACGCCAATATATCCTTTCGCCCACGATAAGAATATAACTGAAGCAACGGGTCAATTTGTTATTTTGCAGTGTTCCCTTTCCACTTCATAACCACAAATTTATCTGTGGATAAGTTGGAAATAATAAAAAAACATATTTTAAAAACTTTACATTTTTTACTTTTTTATCGTGAATTTTGAATTTAGTTCCACAGTGCGATCGGAACTTCGCTTTCACCACATTAAAAATACATATTTTAAGATGTTCCTGCTAAATTAAAACCTTGTAGTAGGCGAAAGTGCCAACCAGAAAAGTGATTTCCTTTTTTCTGATTTTCGCCTGGTAGCCATCGATTCGAAAGCGTTAGTTCGGGATAATAGTTCAATTTCACCCACACAAAAAAACTGTATTCTTTACCGGCTTGGACACAACACAGACAAAACACATTGTATATATAAAGATGAAAATAAACATTTTTAAATTAACTACGACTTTACCTATTAGTTGAAGAAATTGCTTCGTTTTATCTTGGGAATACGACATATTTATCTAACAAAGTTCCAAGTATTGCAGTGAGGTGTTGAGTCCTAATGAATTTTATTAGAACGAAGTAAAGTCGCCACATGTGTGCAATGTCTTTGTGCTATCTTATTATAGGGAAGGAAACCATTTCGAAATGTAAGCTCTTCCTTAGACAATGCAAGGATAAAGAAAAGAAATAGTACATTGGCTAATCGGTAAAGAAAGGGGACAAAAAGACGACGTAAATTTAAGGCACAAGCTTGCGGACGCTATAAAACAGGGCCTAAATAGTACCGACAAAGCTCAAAACGTAAACAGCGAACACATGTTTTTATGTTTTTTTACATAAATATTGTTCATCGTCAATTTTATAGAAGGGTCGAGCCATTATTCTCGTTAATTAAGTTTTAAAAACACTGTTTATGTGATGCGTATGTATTATACAGTGTAAAATTATCACACGGGGCATACATTTCAACAGTTCAGTTTATAATACAATGAGGAAATTTTAAACCTTAATAAATATGGAATAATAAACATTTGGAAATACCAAATTTGAGGTGGTTTAAAAACCTTTTTTATTTTACTTTTTGTACATAATTTTATGTATACATTGGCGGGCTTATTGCCAAATGGCAATTTCTTTTTTCTTTCTTTCTTCTTTCTTTCTTCTTTCTTTCAAGTTACATAACATAAAAAAAATATAAATAAGCTAAAAATGTATAAAAATAGAAATCAACGTATTTGTTTATAAATTACCTTAAATCAAAACTATTACTCAATGAAAAAGGGGAAAAAAGAGGAAAAAAGAAAGGAAGAGAGATTAAGGAAGAGAAAGGAGATGTTTCTTCAGACGTGATTTAAACAGAGATAATGTAGTAACATCTTTGATGGTGGATGGGAGATGATTCCACAGGCGAGCTGCATGGACACTTTATGAGTTAGAGAAGATAGCGGAATTGTGAGTGAGAGTGTTTTGAGAATTAGAGTAATATTTTTACGATCATAAGCCAATTTAAATCAACATATTTTTATCCTTTTTCAGTATTTCTTACAGACAAAAAACTTCTGTTGTTTTTGAAATACCAAGAGTACATTGTTTCGTTATAATTAAGAACCCCATGTACCAAAATAAGCAACATTTGTTACAAAACACGATATTTTGTATAAATTAAATTAAAGACAAATGGCCACGTTAACATATTTATTTTTCAGCTATCGACTTGAAAATAATAGTTTAGGGCTCACATAACTGTATTCTTCATGCACTTAAATACGGAAAAGCAATTGATACCTAGAAATGCATGTAAATTCATATAGGTTAAAATCATAAACATGACACACCTAGTCATTAAAATATGAATTCACTACTAATTATCAATAAATTCGTTATGACAACATTCATTTACAATTAACTTATTTGCTTATAAAAAACGTATTTGCTACACACATAACACATTTTAAACCTATGTTGATATAAATAAAATTAAAAAAAGATTTATTGTTTCGGCATTTACTTTTTAGGAAAATATTTTGAATTTATTAAAAGTAAAACACTTTGTAATTTTTATTACATAAGTGTAAAAAAATATAATAATATTACTAGTTTAAGGTATTTTGAATTACCCATCATCAATCAAAGAAACTGTATTTTTAAATATTTAACTCTTATGTGGTAAAAATTACAAAGAATTTTATTTTACATAAATTGAATATGAGGTCATTATGAACTGAGATATTTTGAATAAGATAAAAGAATTTATGTATCTGGGAAGTATGTTTGCTAGGGATGGAATGACTGCGAAATTGTTGAAAGGTGGGTGTGTGCTGGAAACAGGGTCAACGGTACACTTTGATCAACAGCGCCACATAAATGTTTGTCACAGGATGCTAAATTAGTAGTTCACAATGAAATCCTTGAGCCAACCCGTGTGTATGGAAGTGAAATATAGAATTGATAAAACAAGGAAGAAATTAGGCTGACTGCTGTCTAAATGCGATCCCTCAGGCGAACGTGTGGTAAACCACGTATGATAAGTGCACAAATGTCGAGATCTGTGCATCATGTAAGGCTGAGATATGCTTTATTCTATAAAAATTGTATTGTTTTTTCGTTACATTTTATATTAAAAATGTTAAAATATATACATACCTATTACGAAAGTTTACACTTTTTTTCATGAAATGTTTCCTAGTTCACCCCTTGAGGGTATCTCAGATAGGTGGTGATTACACTGAACACTATTTGTTATCTACTTGCATCGGCGTAACTCTACCACCCCGTATGGTTCATCCCCTCATAGCTACTACAATAGGGTAGTTAAGAGTATAACATAGGTATAGAATTTTGCTTCCGATTCTTGATTTTTGGGTGAGTTTCTGCAGCCAGGAAAGAATATTTGCAACGGAAGAATTTTACCGAGATTTTCGTGATATTATTTGCTAATTCTTCTTGGGTAAATTTGTAGCAAAACGATGGACGATAGGTGCACAAATGTCGAGATTTGTGCATTTTGTTAGGCTGAGACAATCATTAACGACAAAATCGAGAAAGCAGTGCTGCGTTGATTTGAACATAGAGCGAATGGATAGCTAAACAATGGCTAAAGGGATGAACGATGCGAATGAAATAATTTATTTCGACATTGGTAATTAAAAGGTAATGCAAATATAATTTTGATTCGATCATCATTCTCTTTTACGTTTCAACGTTTGTTTTTTTTAAATAATAAACAATGAACATATTACAACACAGATGAATAACATTTAAAAGAAGGTAATATAGAAGTCTAGGCATCTACAGGGCTTATGACCTGTCAATGGCTGGTTTAAGTGGCCACTTTACACACTGTGTAACATTCACCATTCTGCCTATATTTGAACATCTATATTCCTTCAATTCTTTTATCTGTTGATGTTTCTGAAGTTAAAGAGCTGAAACCTTTATTTATGCGGGTGAGATTCATCTACTTGAATTATTTCACCTACATACTAGGCAACGCCTGAAAATGTTATTTTTTCAATTTCTATACTTCTTCATGGACCAGGTTATTTATATTAAGTAGTTAGTAAACTTCAGAAACATCAACAGATAAAGGAATTGAAGGAATATAGATGTTCAAATATAGGCAGAATGGTGAATGTTACACAGTGTGTAAAGTGGCCACTTAAACCAGCCATTGACAGGTCATAAGCCCTGTAGATGCCCAGACTTCTATATTACCTTCTCTTAAATGTTCTTCACCTCTGTTGTAATATGTTAATATAAACAGCTCCCCAGGGAGTTGAATCCAGTCCTTGTCTACAAAAATTTGGAAAAATTGAAAATATTGTTGATAAACAATTAAATTGAATGATTTCCTTGATTTTTTAAATATTGTCGGACCACACGCTTTTTAATTTCAATTTGCTGTATTTTATTATTTTTTTATATGAAAGACTATGTTTTATAAATAAAATATACCGGAGTGCATTTCATGCTTACTTTATACAATTATTTCTTGTTGATGCGGTCTAAAAATGTAGTTAAGACCAAAAACTGTAGTTAAGGAACGTGTTTTAATCTACCTCCTATCTCTGAACGACTATCGAAAAAATCTAACTACTAATTTTTCATGTAAATATATATATGCTACAGTTTTAATCGTCCGTGAGCTTTGTAGCTGCAAGACATGTTAGAATGTATATTTTACAGTGCCTTTGAGTCAGTTTTTACATAAATGGCGGCTTGTAAATTTTTAATTAAAATAATTTATTTCGCTAGTACCCTTTCGAGAAAGCATAACAGTAACTACGAACTTTGCACTATAAATTTTAACGGAGACATTGTGTGTATGACTACTGGCACTCCAAGCACACACTCAGCAGATAGTATACTGAACTACCGCGAGACACTTAATAACCGATAAATGCATATTACTAAGTTTGAGGTCCCTACTTGATAACCTCTCCATACACTAAAGTATAATTTATCAACGCTTTGAGTTTGTCCAAATATTATATTAGATAAAAGCCAACAGAAGAGTAGTAGAAATGTGGATGTTTAATGTGTTTTTGTATTTTTATTTGTAATTAATAATAACTTCCATGGAAAACGCAAATGTCAATTGTTTAACTATTATTTTCCACTTACGTTTTTTATTTATTAATTCTTTGTCACATTTAATGTTTTTATCTTTTAGATGATTAATGAAAACTTAATTATTGGTGTTTTTATGTTTGAAATTATTTGTTTTTAATACTTTTGTATGACTATATGTTTTCTGAATAAAATAAAACTAAAATTGAAAACTAAATTTAATTTTTTATCAAACATAGGCAGAATGGTGAATGTTACAGTGTGTAAAGTGACCAGTTAAACCATCCAATGGCAGATCATAAGTCCTGTAAATGCCTAGACTTTCATATTCCCTTCTCATGCAGTCAGTAATATTTTATATTAATCATACGTATTTATTCATTCAAACTTTTGCACAAATTACATTTCAATTTAATATCTACAGATGTTTTTTTTACAAGGCAAATGTGATAAAACCTGAAAACATACAAATACTGGATTTAACCCTCTACGAATATTTGTACCCTCTGACGGTATGAAAGAGCTGCCGGCGAGAATGCTGAAACTTGATAATCAACGTTTCAGGCAAAGTAATATTATACTTTATTATTGTTATCAAAAATATTTTTCACTTTGTGGTATGACATTAGGTAGTAACCTCAAAATCGGTCGAAGTGTAATTAAAAAAAATAAAAAAATAAAAAAATTAAGTGGTTTATACAAATTTATAAACAAATAAGTGTAATATTATACTTGTTCATAAGAAGAAACCGCCAAACAAATAAGAATTTTGACAGATTGTCAATCAGGATTTTAAGCAATGGCCAATAAAAATAAGATTATCCTTATTGGTACGGACATTCACACTATGAACAGAAACTTAAATCAAGATCATAAAATGTATACATTGGGTAGATAAGAGGATTCTGTGGAATCCAAGGTAACCAAAAAGCAGATAAAAATACTCTAGAAGCTACCATAAAGAAAACAAATTCAGATTTTTTACAAAAACAAAATTAGAACCTGAACCCTGAAGCTCTAGAACGACCGATATGTAAGATCTACCGCACGATAACTCTGCTGAAATATTTTTTCCAAAAAAAAACATGCCTTTGATCTGAGGAAAACCCAGCAAGTTGGCTACGAACTAACTGTATTCGTTACCGGGCATAGTGGGTTTAGAAACCATTGCTTCCGCTGAAGGCGTGACGATGAGACATCCCAAGATGTTTGTCATTATTTATTGATGCATTGCCCCTTTATCAGCTTAGAGCAAGTGCATATAGAGTTGTGATGTAGATGTCTAAATGAGAAACTGTGAGATACCATCATCGTTATTACCTTGAGGCAATTGTAAAAATCAACAAAGAACTATATGATATTGTCTGAGTAAAACCGAAGGTTTTTTTCTTAAATGAGTTTTTTGACGTTCCTTTTACATAAAACTAATGTGGAAAAGCTCCTCAGTAAGGCCACAAACAGATTCTCATACTTGTTCTTAAATATTAAGAAGAAAGCAACCGTTCTTGGTGAATTTAAGCCATTTATATATTTTATTAAAATAATCATATGGGTTCTTATAATTTACTCAAATATTTCTATTTTTGTGAGTATTTTCATTGTAAGTGACTAAATGTAATTCGGTCTATAACGTAAAAACCATAATTTGTCACTAGATGTCAACACTTGTGTATGCGCTGTAGCAAATTATTGAAATACATGTCATTTTGAAGCTCTGTCAATAAGCTGTCAAAATTAGTCAACAATATTTGCTTTGCTTATCTGCATCATATTCTTTTCAATCATGGGACATTTTGAAAATTTGCATAAAAAACAGCATTTGCGAGAAGTTTTGTTGAGTTACTTTTGTGCAAAGAAAACTACATCCGAAAATCATCGTTTGCTTGTGAAATTGTATGAAAAACATGTTCCTGCAAATTCACAGTGTTTTAAGTAGTTTCAAAAGTGGCGGTTTTGATATCAAAGACAAAGAGCGGCTTGGGCAGCCGAAAAAGTTTGAAGATGAAGACCAGAAGGGAGTTGTGAATTATGAGCTTGTAAATCGGGGACCATTACTGGGGAGCTGTACCGACTACAACTGATTCATTTAAAAAGAATATCGAAGAAAAAACGGTCAGAATTGGAGACCAGACACGAGACATTGATTTTCCAACATGACAGTGCTCGCCACATGTTGCTTAACCCGTTAATAACTATTTGGAAAATAGCGGATTGAAAGTTCTGCCCCACCCGCCATATACTCCAGACTTGGCGTCTTCTGACTTCCATTTGTTTCGGTCGATGCAGAATACACTTTCCGGAATACGCTTCACTTCAGTTCAAGGTGTCAAAAATTGGTTTTTTGATTTTAAAAAATGACCGATTTTTTCGGGATGGCATCCTTGTAGATTGTTCGATAGATGAAAAAATGTTTTGACTTTCGATAGACAATACTTTAAGTAACAGAATTATACAAGATTTTCTTTAGTTAACGCTTAAATTTCCTAAAATAAATCTGTTTTTTTGGTTAAAGACCTAATAGAAAACGAGAATCAAGTTATGTTAGAGCGGATTGTGAAACTTGGACCTTTGATATTTTATTATAAACATAAAAAAGAATCTAACTGTTAAAATATTTCACTGTGATGACATGACAAGTGCAAGACAGGAGCAAGTAAATGCACCGGACACAGGCGCTAGCGAGTAATTACCTATAGATAGCACTTATACAGATACACTTTAAATTTCCAGTATGCTCTAATGAATCAAACTGTACCTAGAAAGAACGTCATAAGAGACTTGGGAACAGTTTTAGATTCCAAGCTTGTATTCAATATTCAAATTGATGAAATTATAAATAACGCGTAAATATCACATTTTTTTTACATGTCCTTTAATGACTGGGAGGAAAAAAATATTTGATATTTTACTTATGTTTTTTATAACCTTTCCAATTCCTTTATCTCAATTTTTTTCTTGTACAAATTGTTTATTGATCAATTCTGTTTATATTTTTTTAAGTTCAAACTGTTTCCTATTATGATTTGTAATAATTGTGTCATTGAAATAATTATGTTTAAATTAATTCTTTATTTTTTTACCATAAATTTATCTTACATTTTTAGGTTTATGTAAAATATTTTGTCATTATTACTTCCGACGTATAATTTTTTAATTTTAATAGTTATAATTTATCATTAATATAAGATTAAGTTTGTTGATATTTTGATTATTTTGTTGTAATTTTTCTAGTTTTTAAGTTCTATCTTCCGTCTAATTTTACTGTAAGTTTCTATTTTCTGTTAAATAGGCACTATCAGGTTTCGGTGGGTTTTTCTGTTAGTGCCTATTTCAATTTATGTTGAAATTTTTATTGGTTTGGATATGTGTTTATTATTACAATTGATATTTTGATGTTATTATTGTACTTATATTTTTCTTGTCTTTTGTTTGTATCTATACTGTTATTCCTATCTGTGTTTTTCTTATGTTTTTCTTATGTTTATAAATGTAACTTGTTTTTGGCCGATGTTATCAAGTTTTGGTAGTAGGCCCTAATAAAGAAAAAAAATAATGATTGGTTTTTTAATGCGGGTGACTTTGAAAAT
Organism: Micrasema longulum; assembly: GCF_059751315.1. NCBI lineage: Eukaryota > Metazoa > Arthropoda > Insecta > Trichoptera > Brachycentridae > Micrasema > Micrasema longulum. The sequence goes on from NW_028277556.1 coordinate 239,296, forward strand.
ATTAAAACATTAACACAGCTTTGTAACACATATGTAAAAAGTCAGTTGGAGTATGCTTTTATTACATGGAATCCCCAATATAAGGTGAACATCAATAACCACGAAAGGATAAGGAAAAAAATACTATTTACAACCCGCAGTCTTGGCTTTACGGGAACAAAAAATATTACACGCGTATATGCCAGTTTTAATATAATATCTCAGAAATTAATTTTGAAAAAAAAAATCAAACATAAAAAAATAATCAAAAAAGCAAAACTTAAGCAACGCTATTTTTTTTTTAAAATCACTACCGAGTTTATTGAGGGTTACAACGAATATAACAAACCCCTTTGAAAGATTTTGTTGTTTAATAATCCTTTTGCAAAGTGGTTTTTCAACTTTTCTATTCATCGTCATATCCATAACCGGTGTTGGAATGTAGGAAATTTATCTGTTACAACATTCGTCTGTTATATTTATCTAAGATATTAATCTTACAATTCAGGTGCCAGATCAGGGAAAGTAGAAATATCGACCTTAGAAATCGAGCCCGGGACTTCAAGCATGGCAGACAAACGCGTTATGATAATCTCCCTAGGTGGGTTAAATCCGGTACTGGTTTACAAAGGTTTGGTCGCACTCAAAGGCCGGACATTTTAAGGGGCGCTCAAATAAATGATTGCATGTAATAAAAACCGATATTATATTCGGAAATATATAAGACATAAAAAGTTGCTTGGAAAAAGGGCGAGGTATGCGAGACACGTTCGATTCAATCCATAACAGAGGAATGGTTGAAAAGCGTCCAGTCATGATCCATAAAATAAGTATTTCCATTGCTACTGTTACTTTAGTGATATAAATGATATGAAGTGAGTAGAATAGTAAGTGATGGGAGCGAGAAGATAAATACACTTTCATCTTATCTTCATTTTTATGTCATAAAGGTATACGGCGGACCTATTAGACCCTTGAATACATCACGCTAACTAAACAAAACCAACCCTGGAACGATTTTCTATGTTTACTAACAAACATTTATTAATATTGTTTCATTTATTTTTTACATAGAAAAGGCCTACAAGGCTCTTAAAATGCTATTAATTTACTTTAAAATATTTGAAAAAAAATTATTTTTTTTAAATACTTAACCAAACAAACTTTTTTTTTGTATGCACCATAACAGGCCAGAAGACTTATTTACATTCGTGAACTACATCACAAACACCCAAGCTTTAGAAAAATATTTTTTTATCTGAAATTTATTTATTTACTCTTACAGATTACATTCATTTGACAAAATAAATTTTCTTTTATAATTCATATTCTATTGTGACGGCCAATATTTTAACATCTTTTATGAAGGTTGTCTGAGTCTCTTTTTTAGTTTTGTCTGGTAGTTCATTGTATAATTTCAGCCCCTGGTTTATTAGTCGGGACTGTCCTTGTCTCGTTTATTTTTTGTGTTCTCACCGGGAAGTACCTAGGCCATTAAATCAGCTATTTTCTATGTAGTTTTTGTATTTTTTTTAAATTATGTTTTTTGTATCGTAAATAATAGCAAAGAATACCCAGGCACGAGGAAATTCACATTCAATTTTGGTGACTCCACTGAAAATCAAACCTTACAAAATATTTACCAGATTACCGTTTTTGTGTTTGAAACTCAAAATAAGTGTCTTAATCGAGACAAAAGAATTAATTTAGATACATGTCTCAATTGAGATAAGAGGAATACAGAAAATCGAGTTATTTTTGGTACTTATGACTGGCTGGCTAATGTGGTCACTTTGTACACCGTGCAACATTCACCCTTCTGCCAAAGAAAAATTGTGGAGATGTATTTTCTACATCTCCACAATTAGTTTTTCAGAAGTTGTATTTATGGTTATATTTATTGGGCATAGAAAACTTAGAACAATTACTAAGCCATGTTCATAAATGATAATATGGAGAATAAATAATACAAAATAAGTGGTAATACATTGAAGATGTTGGGATTTGTTCTGGATGCTGCCAGAGTTTTGAAAATACCCAAGTACTGAAAACTCTTTACAACGCCTTGGTGCAAAGTGGCTCGATGATTTGGGGGCCACATGAACTAAAGTACTCGGTTATGCTAAAAAAACTCCAAAAGAAGTTTCTGAGATATCTCTACATAAGAGAGTGCGGGTATTATTCTTTGCTCTACCCGACCGAGTTTCTCCAGGTTATGCTTGGCTACAGCAGTTTAAAGACAAAAAGGAATGTGTATTTGACTACACATTTTTATCGACTGTTGCGCGGTATGGTCGATTATTCTGATATTATGATAAGCATTGGTTTGTATGTTCCTGATGATAACCTAAAACAGCTTCAGCGTAGATTGTTTCATATTCCGATGTACAAGATCACCCTACCTGTCGGAAGGGCTACTGTTATGCTGAACAACATCGTTCTGGATGTTGATCTGCTCCATGTATCCGAAGGGATTTTCTGAAGCAGGATTCTCCTACTATTTCGGCAAGAGACTTTTTATGTACTTTTTAACTTTTAATAATATGTACGTCTTAAATTTTAGTTTGTAATGTACATATTATTTTAAAGAGATGAATTTTTTTAAAAATGCGTACAAAATTCACTGGTAGGTAGTCATGTTTTGTTGTTATTTTGCACTGCGTATAAAAATGCCTTTCTTAAAACAGGTTTAACATTGTTAAGTGTTGTTTACACTTAGACAATAAAATAAATATGACCACATTGTCTTGTCTCAGCTTTGTAAACAGCCTCGACCGCGCACGAGAAAACGCTGGTACGATACGAAAATTTGGCTGCAGTTCACACGAAAATGAAAACAAGAAGGCGTTTATTACGAGCGAGTTCACAAAAAATACGGTTTATTTCATACCTAGAAATACTAAAACTGTTGAAGAATGAACTAAATAACAAAAAAAAAAATACCTTGATTTTCAATAGAAAAAATACGCGGGAGCAATGCGCACGCGTCGATCAAATTGCTATTGTCATAAGCTCCTGCCCATGCGTGTTCACACGAGGACAATGCGGTCGCGCGTGGTTGTGGAGGTAATCATTGTTTTTCGGAAGCAGCCTGCCCCTCTATCTTGATGACAATGTCTCGAAACAATGTTTTGACCTACAAATTGCTGTTTACACGTAGTTAACACAGTTGGGCACCGCCAAGGAGACTTATGTCCTCAGATGCGGTGTGTGGTGGGCGAGCTGTTAACACTTAGTCGATGGACTAAACAATATTGTTTTGTCCACGTGTAAACGTCTTTTAAGGCTAATTTTATATCTTGAGAAGTCTATTGCTAAAAAAATATAGTAGGTACAATAATTATGTTTTTTATTTTTTTTTTTAAATAATCTTGTTAATCTAGCTTTCGCATTTATCGATAATTCCTAGAAAGAAACTTAATATGTAATGTATTACTGCTGCTTTTCTGCTGACTTATTTATAAATCGAACTTTATGACGGACGCAGCAATGTAATCAGAAACGCAGGCAGAGTGCAAAGATAAACTCTTCAATAACTCCAAGGAAAATCCAATAAATTTAAGTAAGAAAAATGAAGGTTAGTCAACTTAGTTTCTCAACCGCTCATTTTTGATATGTTTGACCGAAGCCCGATGTAATATGATGTTATCGGTATCTCTTTTAAAAGGTATTTATTTATGTACGATATAATAAAATTGGCTTTGACCTGTACCCAAAGAACCCCAACGTGGAAAGGGTCATAAAATATCACAGATTTTATAGACTCTACCTTCCTCCACTAAAATTTAACCTGCGTTTTATGCGAACTTGGAGTTTGTTTTGAAACATTTATTGAATAAGTAGTGGAAAAGTTCGTTTTATACATTGCCTTTACTGAAAAAACGTTTTAAAAATAAACGAAAAATAGTACCGTTGCAAATATTTTATAGTCGTTTCTGTACACACATATGTCAATGTAATATAATTATAAATCTAGGCAATTAAAATTATTACATAATTTTTTTTAAAATGCGTAATATTTTATGCATAAAAGGGAAAGTTCGAATCCCACTCTACCCCAACTTGATTTCCATTTTCTAATAGTGAGTTATTTACAACTCGTTGAAAATGGCCCTAAAAATGAAATATTTGCGTAAATTATAAGAACGCAAATATTTCTTTTAAAAAAAAAAAAAAAAAGTACTGGTGCCAATTGACCTTCTCATATCTAATAAAAGTTTATCTTTTCTCATAGTATAATATATCAGAGAACTATCTTTGTATCTAAAGAAAATTGCATATGTTACAGGTTTCCATCCTTTGTTAGCGAATGATTCACAGAATTTTTTTTTCTATGTTGACCACTCCGCTCATTGTCAGTCTTATAATCATAAAACTATACCAATCTACACAACTTTTATCCATGAACGATCTTATCATTTCTATTTTCTTTTCATCCGTGGTCACATCAAACCGTAAACGTTATTTTTCAAACGCTTTAATCCACTGGCATGCATGTGTATTTTTACAACAGAATTTTTCTAAAATAAACTTCTCAGCAGTTTTTTTTGTCTGTTTCTTATTTTCAATTATTTTTTCAATTAATCTTTCCAATATACTTGTTTTTTATTTTTTATGTACTTGAAAATATTTGTCTTACGATTTTTTAAAGTATTATTCTCCAAACAGTATGTTTCCATGTTCATCTACATATGTTTCTTTATTTCTTCTGTCAAATATGTGAAATCAAACCGAAGCTTTTCCATTTTTAGTTGATAACCAAAAATGTCAATTTATATTATTAATTCCTTTCAATTGCTTAACTAATAAAATACTTTTGTTGTTCTGTAAAAGCATTTTTTATTGTATCAGTTTTACATCACAAAATAAACTTAGTCAACATATTTTTATCAACATTTTTACCTGTAAAAACTAAAAAAACGACATTTTAGTTAATTAAGTTAATCTCTTTCCAATTTTATTTTATGATTGATTCAAACAATATTTATTATTCATTAACTTTGTGTAAAAATCTGACGCAATGTCGCCATCTTAGTTTTATCTGTTTTACAGTCGAACTGTGAAGCACTGCTTTATCGACAAAGCGAAACACTATAAAATTCAAAATTAAAGGGAATACATTTGCTTTACATAAATCCTTTGAGTATATACTCTAAGCATAAATCACAGTTAATAAATACATGAGTATTAAATTTTTATAAATTCATTGATTTCAAAATAGTTCTAATAAAAAAAAAGGTTTAATTTAATACAGTATGTCGCTTCATACAGAATTTGAGTGAGGTATCATTCAGTATTAAGTCTGTCTGTTTTCAGTAAAGTTTATATTTTAGGGTGTGTGTGGCTTAAAAAAATCACCAAATTCCATCAACACAATATTGAATTATTTTTTAAGTTTTCATGACAAATGAATTAAGTGACTATTTACGATTAAGAACTTTAAGATAATAATATGTTCAATACATAATGACACAACGTGCATTATAGTTTTACAAGGGCTGGCCCGTTTTCTGCAAAATGCACATCTTAGGTTGTGTGGTCAGCCAGCTAAAAAAAAAAAACATTAAATCTGTTGAAATACATGGTTATATTATTTGTTGCATTATTAAAAAAAAGAATTATTTATCATATGTCAAAGTAAAAAAACATTCCAACTATTGTGCGGATTTGATTATTGGATTATTCACTCTTTTCACAAAAATGATACTATCTCTGTTTCGTTTTTTTATGGATAACTGTTTTTTGCATAACTGTGTTACAATTTAATTATAATAATAAAAATACGTTTAAAGTTTTATTCCACTTTTATTTCTAATTTTTTACCAGTGGCCGGACCAGTCTGACGATGTCGGTCACGACGAAACCCGGTCACTGGTAAAAATTTGGAAAAAAAAAAGTGGAATTAAACTGTATACGTATTTTTATTATTATAATTAAAATGCAGTTCCACCAAGAAATGTCAGTAGAAAAACTGAAAAAAATCATATTTCGGTCATTTCAACTTACACCACGTGTGCGCACGCGGGCTGTCGAAAGATTCAATATTTTACATTACTTTTAAGTCACTTTTGAATAATTTTATAATAGTGACCTTTGAGTGTTTGTTTTCTATTTTAAATTTTCAGAATATAGAACAAGCGAGTTTTCTATTTCAAGAGAAGCGAAAAGCATGAACACTTTACTGCATACAATTTTATTTTTGTCCATTAGTGCCTCTCTCAGCGTCATTTCGGTCCCTAGTCGCCTTCTAGTGCTTCTGGCAAGTAAAAGGTGGTACGAAGCCCCACTTAAGGTGATTGAATTTCGGATATGCTAGTAGACATCATGTATCACCCAATAAGTGATGTTACGACAAAATGTGACAGTCGTAAGGAAAAAATACGCCCTTAGCAAAACAGAATTCCTTTCATCTTTGCGCGATTGATTTCAAGTTTACATCTGTGCGAAAAGGCCCGTTTTCAAAGAAGTTTGTATACGGAAACGAATGGACTGGAAAAATTAGGATTAATGTAAAAAAAAACCAGTCTCATATTATTAACGCTAAAGGGGGTTCGTTTTACATTCAGAAAAAAATATTTGTTCTTTACTTGTATACGCAGCCAGAGATGTGTAGAGCAGTGTAAATTGATCGCGTTCTACATGGAAACAATATGATCAGTCTTGCGTTTGAGACCCTGAATTTACAATTTAAATATTACGGTAAAAACACCCTTTAAATACATATTTTATACCAACCTTATTGGGAGTCGGAAACTTAACAACAAGGCGGACACCAAAATACAATGTTTGAATAATGTTGTAAAAAGCTTAGGCAAATCAATATCACCTGATCAAGGCATAGAAGTGATTTCCCCCCTAATGTTGCGTGATCTTAGAGTGTGCAGACGATGCGATTCTTTTTGAAAAGTTTTTTAATGATTTTCAGGAAATCGTTGACAAACTGCAGGAAAACTCTACTCGTCTGGGTCTTAATATTAATACCAAAATGATTTAGATTATGTGCAACAAATTCTGTTCTGAGCCTAATCAGCCTCTCTATAATAATAGACAAAAGGATCGAGAAAGTTGACAGCTTTATATACTCGGAAGTTCACATAACTGAAGGTGGAAGCATGCACAAGTAGGTTGCAATTCGCCTAGGAATTCTGGAGCAACTTTTAACATGATGCGTGTTGTCTGGAACTATAAGTCTGTACTCGGTCAAAATGAAATGTCAATTATTCAAATCCTGTATAATGCCAGTACTATAAAGATGCAAATCTTGGCACCTTACCAAAGCTCAGACCTCTAAACTTCTGAGTTTTGAGAGTAAGTGCTTGAGGAGAATATTAGGCAAAGATAGTTCGATTTTTCAAACATTGAAGTCGAACGAGAGTTCTGAGAATGCGGTGGTGGGACTGGCTTAGACACGTGCTACGCATGCCTCAGGAGAACATAAACCAAAATTGCCTGTTCTTTAAACCTTCTGGCTCACGCCATCCTGAAAGGCCGTCGATGACGATCTTTCGACTTTAATCGGCCGAACTGAGGGGCACTGGATTGCCGTGGGAAGATGTGAGAGTGGCGATAGGGTCTCCTGAAGGCAACTGGTGATGTCCACATGCTCCCACTAGAAGTGAATAGCTAAATAATCGGAAACATAAATAATACAATATTTCATAAAAAATTGTTATGGTTTTCAATATAAAACACTTTGATTTTGTTTAATTGTACTTTTTAAAAAAATATATACCCGTCGCGTTTCTTCTTGTTAGAACATTACCAAACTAGGGTCAAAGCACCAGTAAATGACCATTGGTTAATAAAACACAATATAATAAGAATGAGGAACTTCAGTCTTACGGGAAATTGGATACAAAATGTGTTTTCTTGCGAGCAATAAAAATTAGAGCATTAAATTGTACGGCAAAATGTCTTAAAAATGTACGAAAAAAATAATTACAAATATTTTAATAAAAACGCAGTACTTTCATTGACGTCACTGGTTCATATGAATCAACCAATGATGTGATAGCTGTAAAGGATATCCGGTTAGCTTACTGTAAACGAACCAATGTGAAGAACTAACAGTGAACAACCTCTGACGTCACACGCGGAGTTATTTCAGAAATACAAAACTTTAAAAAATCATAGCGATGATAATACGACATTAAAAAATAATTTTTTTTTTTGGCTTAGTTTAATAGTATATTAACAAATCCAAAAAATACACTAAACTTTCTCATTACTACATGTGTCCAGTCAAAAAACTTTTAACACTAGAAACTATGACAAAAGCAGTAGGCGGACACATCTTTTGGTAAGAAACAAATCTATCAGTTCTGAACTGTGAGTTGTCAAAAGGTTATAGTGCGTCTTTCCGTTATTGTTCTAAAATTGATAGTGTTTTTATAAGGAAAGGTGTGGTAAGTCTTTTATTTGAAGCTATTTCTTATGCAATTCTTTGAATATATCCATATTCTAATGTGTTATGATGTAACTAAATCTGACTAATATTTTTACCGGGGTTGTAGTGGTCATTCATTGGTGATTTTGCAATTTTTTTGGAGAAATATTAATTATAGTTGTAATACTCTTATTTCAATAAAAAGTAAAACTAGAAAAATAAATGCGTTTTGTATTGTCTCCTTTTATTTTGTACACTTAAATAATGAAATTTATACCTTTAATGTGGATTTCACTACAAGCTGAACCTTAAACGGTCATTCATTGGTGCTTTGACCCTATAACGTTTATATTGGAAGCACTCACTTTGTGGTTATTCATTATAATACAATAAATAAAACAAATTTGTTTTTAACCACTAATTTCTTAAAATTTATAAAATTTTCAAAAACTTAAAATTAGTGGTTAAAAACAAAGTTTCCTAATATACTAACAATTATTACTGTTTCATGATAAAAGTGCAAAATATTGATTTATGGGCACATTTAACAAGTATTGAGGATTTTTATATAGACCAAGACAAAACGCGTCACGTATATTTTAAAAAAATAAAAGTAAAATTAAATCCAGTAAAAGTGTTTTATTTTGGATACCTAAGCAAATTTCTTGAAATTCTACCTATTATCTTCTTCTTCTTTGTAGTCTCAATCCTGGAGACTGATTTGCAGCAAAGTCCTGCATCTCGTCTTCCATTAGTCTCTATTCTCTGCAGCCCTCTTCAACTAAGTATATGAAGCGCAGTTCAAATTCTCGCACACTTGCTCCGAATACTCCCGTCGGGGGCGCCCTCTGTAATTTGTCCCCTCAGCCATTCCCTCTATTATGTCATGCAGGAGACCCTTATTATTTGTTAATTGTCTACTGTCACTTTCAATTATCTGCAAACACTATTTTATTAAAATTATTTATTGACAAATCTTGACGGAATTCCATTGTAAAAATGTAATAACTTATATTTACATATAAGTTATTAATTAAAAAATACTTCGTACACTTCTACTTATTTATTTGACCAATTAACGCTTTCATCCTCTAATGGGCATGCACCAGTCTGAAGATGCCTTTTTTACCACTCAACATATTCAAAAAGTTATTATTTATAAACATTGAGAATTTAAATAAAAAGATTTTTCAAATAACCGCACGTAAATCTATCAAGCTATTCCTGAATTTTCGCGATACTACAAACGGCGATTTATTTTTATATACAATGGTTTATTACGTGGTTTGACTGTTTCACTAACTAATTACAACAAAAATAGATAATATTTTAGAGAAGATGATATGGAAGTCCAGGCATTAACAAGGCTTATGACCTGTTGTTGGCTGGTTTAATTGGCCACATTATACACTAACAGAACCAAAACATTAACCTTTTTTAAATGTTCGAAAATCCATATTTCTTCAATTCTTCCATCTGTTAATTTTGGCGAAGTTAAGAATTGAAGAAATATGGATGTTCAACCATAGGCAAAATGATGTATGTTACGTTGTGTGTAAAGTGGTCACTTAAACCAGCCAACTACAGGTCATGAGCCCCGTAAATGCTTAGACTTCCATATTCCCTTTTCTAAAATGTTCTCCATCTCTATTGTAATTTGTTAATCTTAATGACTCTCTTTGGGGTGAAACTTAGTCTTTTGTCTACAAACATTTGGACAAGCTTAAAATATTGTATTTGAGTAACGTAAAAATATGACAAAAAAAAACGCTACTTCAGTGAACCTGTCATCAGGTTGGCTGCAACCTTGCCTACTTTACAAGGCATCAGGCTTGCGTGATCCTGTGCTTCGATTTTGAACGCTATCTTCATCTGTATATATTGAGACGGTATACTTAACTTCACAACTATCTGCATCTTACCTTGGTATGTTCTATTTACTTGTCATATCGACATCATATGATTAAAAAAAGCCAATGGAATAATCGCAAACAATTAGTCCGCGTTTCTTACGTCAGTAATATTTCAAGTAGTTCTCATTTATTGTTTAAATAGGATTCTGTAATAAAAAGTGTTTACTTCAAAGCGATTGTTAACTCCAATAAATCCCAATTCAAGCAAAAAATGCTGGCTTAAACATGAATATTGTATGACTATTGGAAATCACCTAGACGGTACGCTTAACAATCGTCTGTATGTATCTTCCGATTGACTACACAGCCGGCTCCTTTAACTTTTTGGTACACACACTCGGAAAGATGGTAAAACAGATGAAAAATAAAAAAAACTTAATTATTTTTATAGAGTGGTAACTTTCTAACGCCTAGATACTTTTATTTGTTAATAGGATAGAACCTAGCGACATTATTTTCACATCTAGGCGTTTGTTTCATTAAAATAGCAGCTGTGCCGGAATTTAATTCGACTTTAAAATTTATTTGCATCTCTCTCATATTGTTAATAGGCTTTTAAGAAAAAAAGTTCCAAACAAAAAACGATTAAAAATTTTAGTAAATCATAATTAAAGGAAAAATTGCTGGGTGAATCAAAATTTTTCACACTTTTAACGCGTAGATAAACGTATCGAGGGATTCTAGATCCATCGGTATAAACCGATAAACTTGATATTGGGGGTATCGGTAGTGTACTTTTGTAGTCGGTCGAGAGACTTTTATCTTCAACTATGACGTCGTACTGAAGCTATGTCATTTAAGAGCGTACCATGACGTACGCTTCCCCTTGTTTTATATCGATGTACCAACCCAAAACCTGAAGGTGAGATGTCGGTAGTATATATTTATAATCGCTAGAAGGAATTTATCTTCAACTATACCGTAAGGTGAAGGTATGACGTCTTTATCTTCCCATCATAATCGAGGCCCTGGACGTCTATGACAAACAATTTGTCGGCAGTTCATGTCTGAACTACGAAAATCACACCCGACGTGGAAGAACACGTAGAAGTTGGCTGCAGTTAGGGAGACATGGAGAGATAAAGTGAATAAAATAATACTCCACGTAGAGCGGCCATGGATTAAGCTAGTGAGTTGGGTTGTTGTCCCATGGCTAGCGTTGCGGACTCACGGATCAAAGGTCCGAGGCTCGAGCCCCACTCTACCCCAACTTGATTTCCTTTTTCTAATAATCCACAACTCGTTGAAAATGGCCAAAAAAATTTGAAACACTTGAGCAAATTATAAGTGCGCTAATATTTCTTTCAAAAAAAATACTAATTATGTCCTTTATTTTAAATTATGTAATCATTAATTTTAATTTGAGTATCGAAAGCCGATAGATTTATTTTGGAACAAATAATTCACATGTACCTATATTTGTTTTGTGTTTAGGGTCAAAAAGTTACGCACAATTATTCTTTTTTTGCGGAGGCATATTATACTAATTAGGAATTTTAACTAATAAATTGATATTCGACATACATACCAATAATATTTTTAGGAGCGAAGATTTTCTCTTAAAGATTCAAAACTCTTAATGGATTTTCAGATCTCAAATAATGCGACGTTATCGGATTCCAATTAATGATAAGAAGAGTAAAATTGTACCCGAATTTGCAAACAGCGAAATAGAATTCGTTAAAAAGGACAACAAAAGGTCAGAGGGTAAAATTAAGTCGCGTAAAAATAAGTCTCCATACTATTTTTAGTAAAGATAAGATTTTTATGTAACCTTGAAAAAACCGTTTCTGATATTTCTCCCAGATTTCAACGAATGAATTCAGACTTTTCACGAAGTACGGTTTAAATTAATTGATTAAGTAAAGTATACTGCATCACAGTCAGTTTTTTTAAAATTGATTTGGAAAAGTAGGCTAAATTCTGTCGAAATGCGATCTCTCAGGCAAATATGTGTTAAAACTGTGAACACGTAAAGTAAGGTGGAGATAAGCAGTACCAACAAAATCGAGAGAAAAGTACTGCGTTGGCTTGGCCATGTTGCGCAAATGCAGAGCGAGAAAGGGATTAAAATTATATATCATGCGAATGTTGATGGATGAAGAAAACAAGTAATACCAAGAAATACATGTTTTGACCAAATTCAACCAATACTTGAAGAGAAACATGTCAAAACTCTGAATAATCGTCGTGCGCGCATCTGAGGTATGAATGTAAAGGAAGTGAGGTATGATGCAAATACAGAGTGATGTATCACTCTACCGTATCTGCTTACCCTCACGGCCGTCGCTCAGCTCGTCTGTCTCGTGTCGTAGTGGTCAGCGCGTTAGCCTACCATGCGAGAGGTCTCGGGTTTAATTCCCGACTTGGCTGAATTGAAATGTTTATAAAAATGTTGTCTTTTAGACTAGAATATTGGAACGTAGTTATGCAGAAAGCAGAAAGTCCACAATTTTGAAAAAATGAGATATTGATGTTATCGGGTGCAGTAAGGTTGATTCTATGTTCTGTTAAAAACAGCCAGACCGCTTTTATACATAAAACTGTATTAATCACCTTCGGAAACAGATGTCGATCACAAATACGGCATTTCTCAATTCGCAGAAAACACCCACAAAACTAGAAAAATCTTATGGTTCTTTAAAAATCTTTTAGACTGGTCAAATACATAATAAGATTCTTGTTTGTTATATTAAAAAAAACTTATGTATTCATCGCTTATCGTTTGTTAAAGTCAAAAACATTCCAACTATTTTGTAGATTTTATGATTCACTCTTTTCACAAAATGGCTAATATCTCAGTGTCACTTTTCTATAGCTGGCTGCTTTCAATATAACTACGTTCATTTCATAGTCCCCGGACTGGTACTTAAAGCGTAAGACTGAACATCTTACCTTAATGTCACAAAAATGATCAAGACCCACTGCGATTGGTGTACCAATCCAGTGCCCCATGCATGGAATGATGATGATGATGAGACTCCATTTTTGTGCCTCCGAACTATGCTTAGGAATATGATGTAAGGTTTCCCGATGTAGTCCTAATTAAAAAAACACAACTTGTAGAGATTGACTAAGTTTACTATATTCACAAAGTAAAACTGATAACAGCAACGTGACGGTATTATGTCAGTTGATCCAGAAGAAATATAAAGACGGGTTACTAATTAACTTTGCTACACATAAGACGAATTGGACGTGATTGCAATTTATCGATTATGCATTACTTTTAATTTTAGAAAACAAAAATATGTTGACGGTTTATGGTAATTGCTTCTAGAACTGTCTTTAGGTAATATGTTGTTTGGGTTAAATGAGGTTTCTATTTTGGATTCTTTCCAGAAACTTCTTAAGAAAACATTGAGTAAATACCTTGATAAATATAGTTTTTTTTATGACAAAACAATCATTTGAGTGGCGCAGTACACAAACATAACTAGACCCAATATGGTACTGGAACTCTCTGTCTTTTTTTTAAAAATACGTTTTTTAATAAAGTTTTTAAAGTTGTTGTCAGATGATTTCGTAGATAAAGAGGATTTAATTTATGGTGCTGAAGAATGACTTTATTTATTTACAGTTTATTACAACAGAAGGTAATATAGAAGTCTAGACATCTACAGGACTTATGACCTGTCAATGGCTGGTTTAAGTGTTCTTCTCTTAAATGTTATTCATCTCTGTTGTAATATGTTAATATAAACAGCTCTCCAAGGAGTTGAATCCATTCCTTGTCTACAAAAAATTTGGACAAACTCAAAATATTGTAAATAAACAGTAGTTTTAAAAAAATATATTTATGTATTTAACCATATTTTTTTTTTAATTAGAAACTTTGCCCCGCTTACAACAATACGTACATACCTCGTTCCAAGCTAGGCAATTACATTTTAATATTGTATCGTATACAAGTTAAATTATTTTAAAGAAAGAATAGACCAACGTCATGAAAGAGCGCGATCAACATTTTTTTCTCAACCCAAAAACTTTCCCGCTTTTCCATAATTCCGGTAAAAGGTTATACACCTTTACACTAACGTAATATTGTTGCCTCGATGCCGGAATAGTGTCGACCCCCTCTCTTAGTATTATACCCCTATTGGCGTATCTTGTGTTATGGTTGTGGTTGACAGTTAGGTATTTGTTTCTTTTTAAGTGTGTGACCACTATTGTTCTTAATATGTACAATTGAATAGTTTGAAGTACCCTGAACTCTTCGAAAAGAAAGTCACTTGGATAAAAAAACGTTTTTTTTATTACTCCAATTACTGATATCTGTGCGATTGTTACCAGTTGAAGAGTGGTTCTTACGCAAGCTCCTACAGATTTCATTACAGAGTCTATAATGTAAACGTAATGTATGTCATTCAAGAGTTTGCCAGTGCATGGTATATGTGTTTTAGGTCCGAGACTTTAGGCAAACTTCTGAGTGGGATGAAAAATCCTACTTAAGCAAAAACACTCGTTGGTCAAGTAAAATACGAGTACTATAAAACTTAATCTTTATTTCAAATATATTTAACAGTCTACCGTAATCATTAACTATTGAGTTATATCAAGAAACATCTGCAAAAAACAACGATATTATGTTTATGTAGGTATACTTCGTACCACTCTACGCTTCAAATCCAGTTTATGTCTACAAAAATTAAGTAAAACTCAAAATATTGTTGATAAAACCCGCTGATTCAAGAAAAAATATAAAATAATAAAATCATTTTCAGACAGGCGCCGCGCCGCGTCGTGGCGCAGTTGGTTAGACGGCTTACTATGAAACTAGTGTCGGGGGGTTCAATTTCCGCCATCCAAAAAAAAAAACAAAGAACCTCTCAATTGGTCTGTGTATTGTGTATTTTTTATAATTTCCTTCCATATTCTCTCTTTCTTACCTGCTGAAAAGCCTTTAAATAGAGGCTTAGATAGTTATTTCTTTTTTAAAAAATGGTGTTGCCCGATAAAAAACTTTGCAAAGATCAACAAATGCAAAATTTGAAGGAAAATAGATGTCCAAACTAGGCAGAATGGTGAATGTTACACAGCGTGTAAAGTGGCTATTTAAACCAGCCAATAACAAGTTATTAACCCCGTGGATGCCTACGTTTCATTTGTTAAAATTTTCTTCATCTCTGTTGTAATATTAACATGTTGATATGTTGTAATATTAACATAGATGTTCAAATAAAGATAGAATGGTGAATGTTACACAGTGTGTAAAGTGGCCACTTAAACTTGCCAAAA
Source organism: Micrasema longulum (assembly GCF_059751315.1). Classification (NCBI taxonomy): domain Eukaryota; kingdom Metazoa; phylum Arthropoda; class Insecta; order Trichoptera; family Brachycentridae; genus Micrasema; species Micrasema longulum. The sequence goes on from NW_028277556.1 coordinate 254,812, forward strand.
ACAGGTCATAAACCCTGTATGTAGATGCCTGGACTTCTATATTACCTATGTTGTAATATGTTCATGTAAACAGCTCCACAGAGAGTTTAATCCAGTCATTGTCTACTTAGATTTAAACGAACTCGAAATTCTGTTGTTACATATAAATTAAAACTAAGAAAAGAGTTTTTCGTTAACAACGGTCATTTTATCAAGAAATATCATTAAAAAGATATTAAACTTGAAAGTTTTTAAATAGACTTTTATGTAATTAATTAGACAATATTACTCGCATAATGTAGATTTTTTTATTTAGAAAATGTGACAAGCGCAGCATGTTTTATCCGCTTCATTGTGGAACGTTATGTACATACAAAGGTATGCGGTACGAGTACTTGTGCACAAATCGAATACAGCGCGCGACACAGCGTTAGCTGGTGATGAACGCTCGCTGAAAAGTTAATCTAGCAAAACGCAATTTGTTTCAGTGCTGAGTGACAGTTTCTCATCAGTTTGCCTCCTTGATTTCAAATGTGACTTACTCCACGGTATTTGCAGACATAGAAATAGCTTATTCATATACAAACAAATGTGTATGTACAATGAACGATGTTCAACGTACTGAGTTGTTAGGAAATAATAAAAAATTACAATAAATATAAGTCTGGAGGGTAGTAGATGCTTACCAAGCCACTACTACCCTAAAAACTGCCAGCATGATAAGTCTTTTCATCAGGGGTGGGATCTTCTTGGGCTATCAATCCAAAATTACTTCACAAGTACATGCCCAGAACTCGCAACTCATACGTTTAGCTCGTGAATATAATTTAAACTTTCCCCTCATTTATCCGTTTAATTGTCACAAATTAACATTTAAAATGCGCGTTTTAAAATAAACTTTTATTCTTATACTAAGTTTCTATAATAAAATCCCATTATATGTCTGATTCTTAATATTTCATACTTTTTTGTATATTTGACACTTGTGTAATAATATTTATACACATGTCTACACTCATTCCATTATAACACCCACTCACCCACCCTCTCACACACTTACAATAACATTAACACACTAGCATTTATTGTAGTAGTATTTAATATTTTTTAATTTATATATATTTGGACCCCTGTATTTAGTAGCCTTACGTGTCATGTACAAGGCTAAGGTACTCGGCAAAAATCGTTTTTGTTTGTCTTGGAAATGGGATGTTCGATCACTGATTTTGGTTTATTATGGAGTCCAATCACCATTGTTTCCAAGCTCAAGAACAATCGCGCGTGATAACTTATTTTCACTACAGTGTGGATATCTGTTAAGGATATTCCATCTTTCCTGCATTCTGCTTCAAGATTATGGCGTTGTAAACTGAAAAATGGGCACTGAAATAACAGATGTTCGATACTCTGTGAAGAAATATTATCGCATGGACAATAGTCCTAGTTCCTTAATTTAAACCTATATAGATAACTTCTCAGAGCTCCATGTCCGGTAAAAAATAAAAAAAGAAATGTAATTAAATATAACAAAACAATAACACCTAATAAGAACAAAGAGATTTGGTAGTTACAAGCTGTTTAATAATGGAAGTACATCCTGAATTGAGCTGGCATTATAAAATTCCGGAAGGCCATTTTACTAGACGTGATGTGACATTTAGTACATGACTAAAGAGGTTGCCTTGAGCTGGTATTTAATCACCTAACAAATGGAGATGCACTGCTACACTTAGCACCTGTTCATCATTCCATCCACATGGAACGACAGCAACGGGAATAAAGGGAACATCTACAGATAAGACGCGCCCTGTCATAAGATGCAGTCGAAAACGCATCTAGGAGTTGAACTGCACAGTACCCGTGGACATCATCCGAGGGTCATAGCAAAGCACGGTTTAGTGCCGTAGTTCACCAGGGAACTCGGGAAAGTTCATAATTTGGATTATGATGGACAATGCGTGAATTGCGAAACACTCGTGCCTAAGGTGTTGCGCATTTAACTCAGTACACTGTGGACAATGCGTGCGTATTTACGCAATATACACATAAGGACACTCGAGAAAATATTTGATAAAACACGGTTATTACTTAAAAATTATCAACATGTTTCTTTTTTGGATGAAATCGTGTATGTTAGATTTGTTCCGAACATTTGGCTACCATTGCAGAAGCCATATTCAGGGTAAACTGACTTCTTTGTCCATTTACTAAACCCAAATGATTAAAATTCTCTGGAAATGGAAGCTGTTTATAAACTTAGTTGCCAGGGATGTGATAAAATGTACATAGGAAAAACAGGGCGCACAGCAAAGAGAAGGATTGACAAACACAAAAGAGAGTGTAAACTTAGGCACCCTGACAAATTTGCAATAACGAAACACTTTACAGACGACCTTCATTTTTTCGCCTTCAAACCGAAAATTTTACATAAACCCAGTAATAACAGTGCACGAATAATAAAAGATGCAATTTAAATACACAGACACCCAAATAAAATAAATAAAGACGACGGGCACAAATTCAGCTCAACATTTAAGTTTATTTCAACAGAGAGGGAAAACACCTTTGAGAAGGGGAATATAGAAGTCTGGGCATTTACAGGGCTTATGACCTGTCATTGGCTGGTTTAAGTGGCCACTTTACACACTGTGTCCATATTGCCCTTCTCAAAGGTGTTTTCCCTCTCTGTTGAAATAAACTTTAATATGAACAACTAGGGAGGAAATCCAGCCAGTCTGCAAGTATTTGGACATACTCAAACATTGTTGAATAAACTCAACATGGTTGCTAGCACTACATACTACAAAAACGAATAGAAATGTGCCTACTGCTGACTGCGATACGGTACAAACTACTAGTACTTAAACACATACTTTTTTATAAAGAACCTTCAGTTTACCCTGAAGATGGCTCCTGCTATGGTAGCCGAAACGTCGCAACAAATCCAACACACACGGTATCACCCAAAAAAGAAACATATCGATACCAGTGACCGTGAAAACCTTCGCAACTATATAACATTATCAATTGTGTTCGAAGTTGCCAATTTTGTCGAACAAACTCTGACGTTCACACGGTGTTACTCACGTGAACGGCCCCCGCTGACTCCTGAAGGATTATATCAAGTCAGGCTATAAAAATTATTCGGTATCGCGTGAAAAAGACAAAGTCATTGTTTATAACAAGTTGAAGGGAGAGATATAAGAAAAACACATCAGGAAAATTCGTTAGTCATTAGCACGTGTAGTCAAGGTTTCGCAACTGGTGACAGTAATATAAGAAGTTGAATGAAAAATAATCTTTTTGATTTTTTTTTCATTTCTTTAATTGACTTTATCTATGACCAGTTTGGTTTGCTTTTCGTTTAAGTTTCGCTGTAGGATTTTGGATTTGTGGACATAATAACTATGCTACGTTACCATAGACTAACGGATCATCGTATTTCTTTCATAGAGTTAGTTGAAAGACCAAGCTATTTTCAATCCTGATGAAATATTTTATTTCACCGGAAAAAAATGTATTGATAAACATAAACTCTTATTCATAAACGACAGAACTAATTTATTACCTAAATAGTATCTCCCAAATACCACAGGTGAAAGCTAGTTTTATAGCTAGCATTGTTATGGTTACCGCATACCTATTAAACTTCCTCCCCCCCCTTCATCCCCTCCCTCTTGTTTGAAGTATTTCTCCCACAACATCAAGTATTATTATAAATTATAATCAGTGCATGTAAGGTTTACCTATTTACAATGGATGGTTTCAAATCGGTATGTTGGTTTTATATTTTTGCAACAACTATGGTAGAGGGTTTTGTGCGTTAGTTTATTTAGTGCCCTGACGAAGAGACACATATTTCTTGGAACCAATAGACACAAAGAAGTCGGTTAATTTATATGTACAAGTGTTTAAGATCATTTAGTAAAATATTGGACCACAAAGTTAATACCTTAAATATTAATAATCGTTCATTTAATATGTATCAGCCAAATTAAATTTATTTTCACTTTTGTCACTAGCAGAAAAGAAATTTTAAAAACTTTTTACAGCCGTTGAAATAAAATGTTTACCCGTTAAGAAACATTGCTAAATACTGTTCGCATCAACTCATCCATATTGCTCTAAATTTATATTTACCCACCCGTCCTTCCTATTGTCTTAGCGCAGCTCCACACAACAATAATCACGTGTGTGCGTGCCTGTCAAAACCACAATTATCCAATACTACACTTACATCAAACCTATGAAGTGGTTCAATCGCAAAACTATCAACAGCCGAGCTGTGCAGGCGCCAACCCAGACCGCACCAGCTCCAAACACAAGCTGTTCCAGCGTCCAACGACCACATCACCAGAAGGTTCGAGCACCATGTGAGTTGCGCAACCTTCTCTTCAACAATACAGTCCACTCGCTAAAATTTCCTTTTACGAGACGAGGTATTTCTGGATACATTGTCCACTCATCAACAAACGGGCTGACGTGGTTTTTAGATGGTGTTCATGCAATGATTTTTAAATCAATTCACTATTTTGCAAATGTTTAAAGAATGATGAAATTAATAAGTGAAATTATCGCTTAAACCGACCAACGACTGGTTATTGTCGTGTAAATGCCTAGACTTCCATTGTCGTCCAAAAATGTTCTGCATGTATGTTTCAAAATGTATAAATAAAATATTTTACTAATACAGACTTAACCTTTACCAAAACCATTCCATTTCTGAAATATTGATCATTCTTGATAAACCCTAGGAAGTAAAATTCAGTATAATATGTATTTTAAGATTTGGACATTTTTAAAAATATAGATTCTACAATTAAAAAAACGTGAGTTTTCGTTGTAATAATTTGAATCTGCACAGAATTCTACAACTATTGCAGTTGAATGTAGTTATGCAGAAAGCAGCCCGCCATGGAAAAGTGGAAATAAGATAGTAACACTTTTATGAAAAGAGTGAAAAGTCAAATATGTATGTTGGTAAGTTTTTGATTTTGACAAATAATAAACAATGAATATATATTTTTTTTATATATTACAAACATGAATCTTATTTTGTGTTTGACTAGTTTTAATGATTTTAAGAGTATCATAAGATTTGGTAGTAGTGTAGGAGTTTTCTGCAAAATTGAAAACTGTTTTTGTGATTTTTGAGAATTTTGTACCTCTTAAAGAAAAAAATTCAAAAAATATTTTCCTTTTCAAATATCTTTTTTTATACTCGTATCTTATAATGTTCTTTATACGAAACTGCTTTGTTATAGTATTTATGTAACATGATACTTTTTCATTTGATTTTTTTGTTGTTCACATATTAAAGTGTTTATATTCTTTTAAATATAATGTGTATCTTTGTAAGGGGTAAAAGGCACTGCGTGCTGTGTATACTAATGATAAAAAAATTAAAGATACTATTTTCAGAACGTGATTATTACATTTTTTTGCATGAAAGTGGTTTGGATGTTTTTTGGATGTCAATTGTCCTTGTTGCACCCGTTAACACAAATATCTCATTTTTTCACAGTTGTGAAAGAGAAAGATATTTGTTACCTTCTTATTACCTTCTCTTAAATGTTCTTCATCTATGTTGTAACATGTTAATATGAACAGCTCCCCAGGAAGTTGAATCTAGTCGTTGTCTACAAAAATTTGGACAAACTCAAAATATTGTTGATAAATTACCTGGTCCATGAAGAAGTATAGAAATTGAAAAAATAATATTTTCAGGCGTTGCCTAGTATGAAGGTGAAATAATTCAATTAGATGAATCTCACCCGCATAAATAAAGGTTTCAGCTCTTTAACTTCACAAACATCAACAGATAAAAGAATTGAAGAAATTTGGATGTTTAAATATAGGCAGAATGGTGAATGTTACACAGTGTGTAAAATGGCCACTTAAGCCAGCCATTGACAGATCATAAGCCCTGTAGATGCCTAGACCTCTATATTACCTTCTCTTAAATGTTCTTCATCTCTGTTGTAACATATCAATATGAACAGCTCTCCAGGGAGTTGAATCCAGTCCTTGTCTACAAAAATTTGGACAAACTCATAATATTGTTGAAAGATATTTGTGTTAATCTGGCTGCTTTCTGCATAACTACGTTTAATTTTGCTATTTCTAAACAGGTTTTGTCCAAAAAAATCATTGATACAAATTTATTTGATTTAACGATAAAAGTTTACTCACACTGTTTTATAATACAAATGCACTTATAAAATAAATACGATTGTGAAAATGACTTTTTTTACACGATTCTAATGACTTTCATGAAGAAATTTGAGACATTAATAATGTCGAAAAGGCCAATTTCCTCCTTTTCCTTTTAGCTGTTCACCCTTCTTAGTAGAAATCCGTGACTCCACGTTGTAAACCCTTGTCCAAGTACTCGTAAATCCTACATCCTGAACTAACTCGCTTTATAATCGAAACCACTTCGAGGAAAATTCCCTCCCAGTGCTTCGTCCACTAAATCACCCTTAACAGAATCGTTTTCCTTTTTTTGTCTGCGCTTCTTCGCTCGATCTCCTAACCGGGCCGGGACTAATGGAAAGACTACATAAGATAACTTTTAAAATCATCAGAAACTGTAAAGCATAGCCATTCTATGCTTGTAAACATGTTGGATGAAAAGATGAAAATGAGACGACATCTAGGAAGATTACGGCTAACTTACATTAATGTACATGCAAAATTTACTGTAATATTTTACTAAAAAGTCGCAATTTTACAAAAGACTGTTTATAACAGCTTAACTCCGTGACCTGGCGGACGAAGATATCAATTACGTGTGCAAAATAGAACCGGAATCTTAGACGTGTGTTTTTAACCCGATGAATACTTTTAGGTAAAAATGCTTAAAGGGGAAATCGAGTGGAGATAAGTCTTGTAGAGCAGTGGTTAGCGTGTCTGTCTGCAACATTTTAGGCCCTAAAATAAAATTTATACATCAACAACAACAAACCGTCACACCGTTTCCCCGTAAGGGTAGACAGAGAGGATAGAACGCCAAATCACTCTTTCTTTGCATACAGATCTCGCTTCCTCTAAATTCATACACCTTCTCATGTACGCGCGCCGATTATTCCGACTTTCGACATGCCCATCTTCAGGTGTTTGTTGGATTTGGTCATGCCATGTCTTTCTCGGTCATCCTCTATTTCTGCATCCATCAACATTCACACTATAAATATTTATGTGTCCAAATCAGCGCAGAGCATTTTCTTGATTTTGTCGATAATGCTTATCTCAGCCCAACATAATGTACGGATCTCAACGTTTGTGCACCTATCTTACATAGTTTTAACACTCATTTGCCTGAGAGATCGCATTTCGACAGCATTCAGCATACTTTCATCCCTGTTTTTCCAAGTCCATACTTCGCTCCCATACATCAGGATCGGGACCGGGACCATATATGCACGCACGTAAATACATTAATATTAATACTACCTGTCAATGGGAAAAGGGAGGTAAAAGAAGAAAAAAGGGAAAGTGCTAAAAGAAGAGATTGGAAATTATTCTGTAGAAAAGATTTAAACAATATCACTTAAGAAACACATTTATTTGACAATAAATGGGAGATGATTCCACAGTCGACCCGCATGGACAGTATAATATACTTGTATCATGAGTTTGAAAATGAAGAATTATTGACGAGAATTAAGAGAGTGATTGTAAAATGTGAAAGAAGATGTAAGACATGATTAGATAAACGTTGAGTTATTTTGCATATTCTTCTTTCAAAAAAACTCAGTATTTTTATTTCTTAATAAGTACATTTTTATTTCTTCTTTTCAGCCTTTTCTTTTCTTACTTTCTTGTTTAATTTACATATTAAAGAACTTTTTTTTTAAGGCACCTACTTTTAATGTTTGTATTTTTTGATTTGTAGATGCAATTTCAAATTTTTGCTTTATTTTTTTATCTTGTTAAGTTTGCATTTGTGAGCACTCACTATTTTTATATTTTTTTAATTAAGTTTTAAATATTGGTCTATTTTTTTATTTTTTTTCTCAATTTTCTAAAAAAAAGGAAACCAATTTATCTGGATTGGTTATTTCTTCAAAGAATCAACCACAAAATAAATATGTTTTCATTATTTTAAGTGTCAAGATTAGGTCTATTTTCTTCTTTTTGTGCCATGATTAAAAATAATGTCTTAGCACCCAAGAAAAACTATTATTTAAAAGTTTATCGTGTTTAAATACTTTATGTTTTTCTTTTTGTAATGTATCAATATTGTAATAAGATGTGTATTTCGTTGAATGAATATTTTATAAATGTAATGTAATGAGATTTACATATCTACTGATACCAATTTGTATAAACTCTTTAGTGTTTTAAATACAATGCTCGTCTTCAAAATTTTGGGCACAATCGAAATTCTTATCCTTTATTCCTTCTCATTAACAAACATTAACGTAGACATAATTTTATAATATATTTCAAAGGAGTATTGGAAAAAAGTCATTTGGGGACCAGGACGAAACTATATTTATTTATAGACGTAATTAAACAATTACTTTTCAAGATAATATACAAAAACATAGCAAAAAATTTAATATTTTAAGTAACAACTTAGTCGAAAAAATATTTTTAAAATTCAAATCTAAAGAAGTAGCTAAAATTATATTACACAAACAACATTCTCTAGATCAATCAAAGCAATATAAATAAACAACATGCAACAGAAATGGAAAACATTTAAGGGGAGGGAATATGGAAGTCTTGACATTTACAGGGCTTATGACTTGTCGTTGGCTAAACTAAGTGGCCACTTTACACACTGTGTAACATTTACCATTTTGCCAACGTTTTAACATCCATATATCTTCAATTCTTCCATCTGCTGATTTTAGTGAAATTAAAGGGCTGAAACTTTTATTGTAGTAAAGAGATTCAATTGATCGAATTATTTCACATACTAGGCAACGCCTGAAAAGAATTTTTAAATTTTTAAACTTCTTCATGGACCAGTTGAAATATGAATGTTCAAATATAGGCAAAACGGCTAATGTTACATAGTGTGTAAAGTGGCCACTTTAACCAACCAACGACAGGTCATAATCCCTGTAAATGCCTAGACTTCCATATTCCCTTCTCTTAAATATTCTCCATATCTGTTGTAATTGGTTTATCTTAATTAACTTAACTCCCCAGGGGGTGAAATCCTATTTTCTGTCTTTAAACATTTGGACAATCTTAAAATATTGTAATAAAGTAATATAGTTTATTTGAAGCACTTCTTGAAATTGCGTTTGAAATTGAATATAAAATTTTTCTTTTTCACAATTTGCACTCATAATCCTTGTGAAGGAAGGATTGAATACAAAACTTGTCTCTACTTAAAGCAGGTTTGATGTTGCTGTGTATTAAGTCAAATGTTGTATTAAGGATAGTGCATGGGATCTCTTAACCGGGAAGCATGCTGAAAGGTATCGTTTTAGTTTCAAAATTTTCAAGCGTAACACATTAAATTTATTTTTGATATAAAAAAATTACAACAGGGATGGAGAATACCTTAAAGAAGGGTGGCGGAAAAACGAATTCCCACGCGGGTGCGGGGCGAGAAATAGCGGAGGCGAAGCCCTAGAGGTTCTACGATATATGTATTTTTTTATGAATATATATGGTGAATGAATATCTTTGATATGCGGTATGCAATGTCAATCAGTCACAATTCCAACAAATGAAATGGATCAGGAATGGAAGCCACTAACCTGGTTCGTTCTTGATGGGATTGCAGTCCAACTGGTCAATTGCGAGCGGCACCAACACTAGGACAGGCCCCCGATCTGGAGCTTAACACTGGTGGTTGGTGGAAGCAAATGGTGATGCGGCACACGTTTGGCGAAAAAATACACACGACATTAGGTCTTGCTGTGGCGGGTTTTCAAAGGATACTGGAGGTGGGAAGTGAACAGTTGATGCGGGTAAAGGATATTGAAGTGTAACAATTATCGACAAATGCATACCCACATAATTCGCAACCAAAGGGAATATGGAAGTCTAGGTATTTACAGGGCTTATGACATGTCATTGGCGCTTTAAGTGGATACTTTATACACTGTATAACATTCACTATTTTGCCTATGTTTGAACATCCATATTTCTTCAATTCTTCCATTTGTTGATTTTAGTGAAGTTTTCTTAAATCTTAATGACTCCCATGGGGGTGATATCTAGTATTTTGTCTACAAACATTTGAACAAACTCAAACATTGTAATATTTCTGATAGCTGTATTTGAAATCACCTGGGCCTCTGAAAATTTTCAGGGTTACGTCGATGACATAATACGAATGTGTATATAAATCAATTGTAGAGAATGTAAAGTTAATAAGTTTGAACTTACATTCTACTCGATTCTACACTCTACACTCTATTAATAATTAAAAAGAATACTTTTTATTTTTGTTGATTGATTATTCCAGTATCCTTCAGTTCTTTGACGAGTTTTGAATTGAAATAAGCCATAAGAAAGTACCCAAAAGAAAGCGGACTAATTTATAAGAATATTTTTTTTATAATTGTTTTTCAAAAACCTTTAATATAATTTTAGTCGGAGCTTATGTTCTTGTCCAATGTTTTATTCCATCGTTGGAAACATGTTTAAAATTCGTATTCCATGATGCTGGACAGCGCCCCCGTTATTTTTTTTTAACGCCAGCGACGCCGACGTCGGTAAAACGCCAAACTTTCATGTATTTTTTTCAGTCCAAGAAATAAAAAATAGTTGCTGTTGAGGGCTAAACTGGGTGAATAGGTCGAGTAGAACATAGCAGTCATACTTTTTTCGAACTAAAATTGGTGCACAAAGAGGGCTGTGTGAGATTAAATTTGGGAGTCATCCTCACCATCCCCAAATCATCACTGAAATTTAAATCATTTCAGATAGCCTCACAAGTTCTTTGGTGGTCTGTCATCAATTGATTAGGATAATTTAATTAATTATTTCAATATTTTCATCGATTTGGGCCGTCAAAGGAAGTCCAGTGAGGGATTGATCATCAATTGGCATTTTACCTCTTTAAAAACGTGAAAACCACTCAAACGCTTGAGTTTTTCTGATAGCATCATGTTTGTAGGCGTTGTTAACATTTCGAGAGTTTTTGTACCAGTTTTTCCAAGCAACAAGAGAGTACACAAAACTACTGTCTCAAAACAATACCCGCCAGCCATACAGAACCTTCTCCAGCAACAACGCTTGGGATTCTGGCGGATAAAACTTTAGTTTTATATGATCCTTTTAGCAGAAGCTCAATCACAAATAACTATTGACGTGCTTAAAAACATGATAAGAATTTGAGCGATCACAATGAACAATAATGAACATGCTAAAGTTATCGCAGTCATGAATCAACGCGTGTGTAACCTCTAAGTCAACGCTTGTTTCGGTTTGTTTTTTGTTTTTCTCGTAAAGAAATACAGTTCATTGGCAAAAAAATTACGTTTACTATAAAAAATAATACAATGTATTGCATTTTGCAAAATAGTAGGGCGTATCTTTTACAAATATGTTACAATTAAATTACAATTATTATAGCAACTGCTTTTCATGACATTTGGCTTACCAACCGCCAGCTAAATGCAATAAATAGCATGATAAATAATAAAATATTAGCAGTTTTGGAATATTTTCCATATTTACACCGGTGAAATTCAGATATGTGATTGCGCAGCAGGGTTATACGTCGCGAAACGTAAATATTTTGACATTTAATATTAGGTATTCACGGATGTTCCATTGCGATCACGAATACGATAAACAATCTTGATAAATTGTTATCACATTGCTTATCAGCACGTCGATAGTTATTTGTGATTGAGCTACAGAACCTGTACTACAAAAGTTCCCGCTCACCACAACATCAGTCCGGTTTCTTTTGAGTACCTATAGATGAACTAAAAAACAGTTTGTGGCAAGACACAATACAAAACATTTACTAATTCATAAACAAACAAGAATAATTTATTAAAACTAGCACAATACAGTCGGCTATCGCCGATTGTACTCCGGGTCCCGTTTATTGATATAATAAATCATTATTCCCTGATTGTGAATAGGATGCTGAATTGGTATGCCAATCGCAAAGTAACATGATCATTTTTTCAGTGTCGATAAAATGTTTTAGAGTAATAACGCATTTTCAAAAAAATGAGGGATGGATCTAAAAAGGTTAGTATGCGTTAATCGCAATACTCATTATCATCATAGGTTCATTTCCGCACCGAATGGTGCATAGGAAACTGCATTAGTACACCAATTGCTGCGTTTCTTGATTGTTTTGTTACATGAAGGTGAAATGATCAGTCTAACGCTTCAGGTACCAGTCCACGGACTATGAAATATTCTGGGATTAAAACACTATTTTCAAATAGAAATGTAATATCAACCATGTCAGGAATCAAACCCGAGACCTCTTGCATGGTAGGCAAACACCCCGACCATTACGCCACGAGGCCGACGCAATATTACAAGAGCGTAATTATTCAGCCATTTTGTGGCGTTATACTGAACTGTTTGACGTGGAAACTAATGTAAATAAATAAAAAAATTCACATATGTATGTGTGACGTGTGTGTATACAAATTGGTTAAATACTTTTTTTCTAAACTGACATCGACCATCTACAAGATATTGATAAGGAGAAAATTTTACATTGACCCTTTGTCGATCCAAGCTAGAGATTTCATGTCAACCATGTCCGGAATCGAATCCGAGACATCTGCATGGTACGCAAACGTGCTTACCATTACATCGCAAGTGGGATATATTTATTTAACTGTTTTACGTAGACACATACTCGCACCTTTAAACACCCGTGTAATTCTAACATAAAGAATTTTTACTCCCTATAATAAACTTAAAATTAATTATTTATGATATAAGTTTTGGCCTCGCGCCGGACGTTAACGTAAAAAGGAAAAGAAATAAGGGTTTAAGGGTTGGCTATAAGGGTGAGGTGTTATTGAAAATATATGAAGGTTTAATCGGTAAGGGAACATAACTTTCTGATCTTTTATCACCTCCTTTGGGATCGGTTAACAAAGGACTTTAATGTTCTAACATTTTTTTTCATCATAATAGGGTTAAAGTAGAAATTACTTTTAGAAAAATATATCTAGGCAGGTAAACTTAAACTTTATTTACACCTCAAATCATTTTCAATAGGCCTTTTTTATAATGTATTTGTCAACAAAAATAATCATTCTCACATATAGGATATATTTGATTTAGAACATTGTTCTTATAGAACAAATCTTTTAAACATTTTCTAACATGGTAAATAGTAATGAAACCTTAAAAATTAATATTTTAGAATATTTTATTTTTAAAAAAGTTGTACCGAATGTGTTACGTAATTTTGGGTGAAAAAAATGTATATTTTTCAAAAACAATGAACCCAAAAATGTTCATATTAGAAGTTTCGTAAAAGGCAATCTTGCCGTATATGATAAAAGAAAAAAATAAAAGCAAAAGAACGATTACTTTTTTATATGAAATAAAACTGCTGAATTGTGTTTGATTTGTACTCTACGAGATCATATTCCTAGACTTGAAAATATTTACTTATGAAGGTGGAAACGCTCATCGTGAAATCGGTAAAACTATAACCAAGAAATCTGATTGACATTTTATATTAAAATTGTAACTCATCTCGTAGTGAATTTATCATTATCTGCAAAAGCACAATTTTTATTAGAAACGTTTATTTCACTGAACTTTATACTGGTATAAAAATAACATTAGTACTGTTAAAAATGTGTAAGTTTCTCTTCCAAACTTAAATTATCTCAGTTTTATTAATATCAAAATGAATTTATTAATAGTGCACCAACATATGACTTCGTTTATGTAAATTAATTTGTGTCAATTATTTCATTTTAGTCAGAATATAAATTTAATATTAAAAGAGTGTATGAATTTATTGTCACAACCTGAAATAAAAATAGAACATGTTTGTTTTTCGACTTGCTAGAAAAAAATCGTTTAAAACCAGATCACACAAAAAAGTTTTTTGAAAAAGTTTTTTACACGTCACTTCTGTTTTTTAGAAAAACTAACATATTGAATTACGACAATATTTGAGTCTGTTAAATGTTTGTAGACAAAATACTGAATTTCACCCCCTCGGTTGTCATTAAAATTAACAAATTACAACTGGGATAGAGAATACCTTAAAGAAGAGAATATGGGGGTCTAGGCATTTACAGGTCTTATTACCTATCATTGGCTGGTTTAAGCTGCAACATTCACCATTTTGCATATGTTTGAATATCCATATTTCTTCAATTCTTTAATTTGTTGATTTTAGTGAAGTAAAAGATCTAAAACCTTTATTGTTGTGAAGAGATTCATCTCATTGAATTATTTTACATACTTGGAACGCCTGAAAAGTTCTGGTCCAAGAAGAAGTTTAAAAATTGGAAAATTGTCAGATAAATCTCTTCACGACAATAAAAGTTTCAGCTTTTGAACTCACTAAAATCAACAAATGGAAAAATTGAAGAAATATGGAGGTTCAAACATAAGGAAAATGGTGAATATTACACAGTGTGTAAAGTGACTACTTAAATCAGCCAAAAACAGGTCATTAGCCCTGAAAATACCTACTCTTCCATATTTCTTTCTTCAAGGTATTCTCCATCCCTGTTGTAATTTGTTAATATCGAATTACAATCAACGGCCGCCGAATAAAGCCGAAAGATCGTCATTGACGGTCATACTGCGGGGAACCGCAGGCGCAGCAGTGAGGAAGGAGCAACTTTCGTTAAGTTCATCAGTGGAATCCTCAGCACGTGTCCAAACCAGGTCCACTGCCGCATCCTCAAGACGCTCGTTATGGGAAGCTGCTGCGTCTGTTCTTGGACGTCAGTGTAGGTAATGAAATCAAACCACCGTGTACCTAATATTACCCTCAAGCACGTACTCTCAAAACTAAGAAGTCTGGTGGTTTAGTACTGTACCAGTCCGCATGTCATTTTGAGCTAGTGTAAACTAGAGTTCTAGCAGCACGCATCGTTTTGAAAGTTGGTTCAGCAATTTCTGGATGGGTTGCGAGTCCTATGTGCATGGCACTATCTTCAGTATACGAACTCCTAAATATTGAAAGCTGTCAACTTTCACAATACTCTGCTCATTCTTATAGAGAGGGTGATTTGGGTCTGAATAAGATTTTTTCGCACGTAATCAGATTATTCGGTATTAATATCAAGAAACAGACGAGCGGCAGTTTTCCTGCAGTCAATCAATAATTTCCTGAAGATTATTAATAGACTTTAAGAGAAACACATAGTTTATATACTCCAATTTGCACAACTTTATCTGGGTGTTCAGTTTTAAACTTTGTTAAATGGTATTAATTTCCATAAGATAAAATCCATCAATATTTTTTTTGTACTACCAGGAGTTACAACAAACTCGTTTTGGGACAGATAGTTAAATTTTTTTCTAAAGAAATAAATAGTTATTTTTTGTTGTTTTTTTTCTTCTTTCTTAATAATACATGTTTTTTTATAACAATACAGTGCAATGAAAGCGAAAATAGTAATAAACATTTTAACATAGAAAGAATACATCTGAGGTAAATCAAACTTTTGTCAAAAATTTGCCTTCCGCGTATCTCCTCAAGCAGTAATTAAAAAAAATCATTTTGCCATTTTTTTCATATTTCATAGAATATGTAAAAAATGTCAACGTGAATTTTTTTAATGCTGCTTGAAGAGGTACGCGGAAGGCAAATTTTTGACATAAGTTTGTTTTACCTCAGATATATTCTTACTGTATTAAAATGTTTATTATATTATTTACGTTCCATGGAACGTCGGTAGCCTGTTTTACTCACTTTAAGCAAGGTACAGCAGAGACCTCAGACCATACTTAGTCGTGCGTGATTTACGCGAATTTTTTTACTCTGTCGCGTATTACACTGGTAGACGTCATGATTAGGTACAGCCAATATTAATGATAAAGTTTTTATTTACGATTTGAAGCACTGTTTTTGCGATCTTATAATAGCGTTTAATCAAAAATGGGAGTAGGTCAGTAAGTTTGTAAATTTATTTGACATGCGTTTCCATTTTTTTTATTTTTTTTTTTTAAATATATTTGGACCCCTGTATTTAGTAGCCTTACGTGTCATGTACAAGGCTAAGGTACTCGGAAAAAAAAAATTGTTTGTCTTGGAAATGGGATGTACGATCACTGATTTTGGTTTATTACCTTTATGAGTCCAATCACCATTGTTGCAAAGTTCAAGAACAATGGCGCGTGATAACTACTTTTTACTACAGTGTGGATATCTGTTAAGGATATTCCATCTTTCCTGCATTCTGCTTCAAGATTATGGCGTTGCAAACTGAAAAATGGGCATTGAAATAACAGATGTTCTATACTCTGTGAAGAAATATCATCGCATGGACAATAGTCGTCATTCCTTAATTTAAAATGCGTTTCCATTGGTATACCTTATATATTTCTTATATCACTATTTTGCATAACTTGTTTCTGATCCAAACGTTTTTGTAGCAAATCTCCAGATGCACGACTAGTAAACCAAATAGGAGTGTATCATTGAATAGTACACTGCACAGCGTAGTAAAGTTTAGAAGAAATCCTCTAAACCTATATATTATATCAGCAATTGAAGTGATTTTAGATTCAACATAATCGAACTAGTGCACCCATGAAAGCTGTGAAGCTATGTGCAGAGTTTATTAATATAATATATAACACATAATAAAATGACTAAAATGATACAAAAACGCAGATGTTTCTCATTTCGGTAAAACCCGGAACCAATCATTCAAAGGGCTGCCAATTGTCACCCAAAAATTGCCATCTACACCGAGCACCTTTATTTCAGCAGTGATATTGAATGGAACTCCGTACGCATCGAGAATTTTCCAGAACAATCGTCGATACGGACTGTTAAATGCTTTCTCATTTTTCATTCAATTTTATTGCTCTGTATATATTTGATATAATAGGCGTGGTTCACACATGACTTACCTGGAATAAAACCAGTTTGGTTGACTCTTAGAATCTGCAATACCTTTTCAGCACCACAAATTTATGCAAATTGGCTGTTCGAAGATCTAGAGATAGACCACGTAAAGGTTTTTTCAAGTAGGGTTATCAAATTTTAAGAATCTTTTCAACTCGACATTTACCGAGGTTTTCAAGATTATAATGACATGTTTTTTGTTGTAATTACACACTTCAATATACTAAGTTACAAATTATTTTTATTTTCTGTACTTACTTCTTACCCAGACCATTGGGTGATTTAATAATGTGTAATATAGATGTACTGTATCGGCAATCATCTGTGATATACATGGAGGCAACATGATCAGTCTTACGCTTCAGCCGGTCCAACGATAGTGAAATATTGGAACGGAAAATCTCATTAAATACATATCTTTATTGACCTTGGCAGAATTCAAATAG
Source organism: Micrasema longulum (assembly GCF_059751315.1). Lineage (NCBI taxonomy): Eukaryota > Metazoa > Arthropoda > Insecta > Trichoptera > Brachycentridae > Micrasema > Micrasema longulum. Next base: position 272,251 of record NW_028277556.1, read on the forward strand.
AAAATTCATTAGAAAATATACCAATTAAGACACGTTTCTTTTGTAAGATTTACTGTAATATTTAATAGTTACTAGGAATGGCCCTTCGGTATATTCATCACTTTCAGATCTAAGGTCCGAGGTTCATGCCCCGTTTACCATAACTTGGATCTCATTTTGAGTTTAGTATTTAGGACATTTAGATGACTGTCTCAAAATACAATTTATTTAAAAAAAATAATATTATTAATGATTGAAGCATGCTGCAACAGGGAAATTTCAAATACTACGAATACCGATAAAAAAATATTAAATTAATTTAGAATAATTCCAACACTCAGATACCAACATAATATTAAAATTCCTTAATTCCACACAAGTCATGGTCAAAATAGCTTTGTATTCAAAGGTGTAAAAAATTATAATAATCTTCCCAATGAACCTAAAACTATTAAAAATAATATTCTTAATTAATTTTAAAAAAAAACCTAAATAAATTTTTTGAACACGTGTAAAAACTACATTAAATTTGAATTAGTATCAATGTATTATTATTTTATGTTTTTTCTTTATTTGTATTTATTTTTTTCTCATGTAGTCATATTCAAAATTATATAAACTCAAAAGAGTTGTTGTACACTGTGTTGTTAATTGTTTATTAAAAAATAAACAATTAACAACACAGTGTAAGTCACTCTCCAAGCACAAGAGTTAGTCTCTTTTTTGGAGAGTTATAGTGAAAACATTTACTAGATATGTAAAGATTTTTTTTTAAAAGAAGTACCTATTATGAAATTTATTATTAAAAAAAAAATAATAATAAATAAAAATTGGTTGTACTTTTAAAATCAATTATGAATAAATCTTTTCCTATTAAAAAACAAATTATAAAAAAACATTTTACTAGAAAAACGCAACATGTTTAGAATCGATAATTGAGACGTCAAAATGGGTGAAAATCAAAACGGTTAAGAATAAAGTTGAAAATTAACATGAATCATGACGTATAAGGGGCGTAGCTAATGCAATGACTGTTTTTGCGGAAATTCAAAATTACAAATAAAAAGTATATTTTATGGTACTCATAAGTAGCAAAAACTTTTTTTTTCCTCTACTGTATTTAATGGACTACAAATACTTTAAAAAAAGCGTGATCCCCATTGATATTTTTTTGCGCTGTCTTACGTAAAGGTACGAAAAAGAAGCAATCTAGAAAATCGTGGTTTAACATTATTTTTAACTAAGTACTTGGAAACTACAAATATTGCATGAGACAAAGATAATAATTTCATAACAAACTTCAAAATCAGGCAGCCAACAGTTAACTAGATAAAACGCGGATTAAAAAGCGAAACAGTACCAAACCCCCCATAGCTCGCTGTAACGCGACGCTAAGCTTACTAAATCCAATGAAGCCAAGCGAAACCTCCGTGCAATTTATTTTTGACAGACAGAAAATTGTAAATAATCGCCTCGGGGAGAAAGCAAACTTGTGTAGTTTGTCTCGCTTATTCACAACAATGCTTGCACTCGCTCGGTACGCGCTTTGTCCCGGTCCAACCGTAGCAACGCATCGCGTATCTCGCCATCCTCGCTTCCCGCGTCCCGCTTCCCGCTGCCCGCGTCCCGCTTCCCGCTTCCCGCGATTTTCTTGACAAATCGGTAATTTTGCGAAAAAGGATGAACTTGTAAAAGCGATACGCGGGAAAAAATGTGGCATCAAAGATCGTGCGGAAGAATATTATTACTCGATGTGTACTAAGGGGATGAAAATAGGGGTAGAAAAGCGGATGTGATTATGTTTTTATTTCGGCTTTGGCCTAACTTTCTCCGCGTCGGATATTTATACAGCTGTGATGATTGCGCTTAGCAAAGAAAAGGTTGCATTTCGGTTTTTTTATTTTATCTTAAAATTACTCAACAGACAGTTCGTAGAAAGTTTAATATCTTTAATTTATTATAGTTTGTATTTCCTGAGATTATTATCTTTGCCAGTAATTAGGTAGATACAGGTCGTCGTTTATTTTTTTAATCGTATTGAAACGAAAAAAAAAGGCATGTTATTTCTTTTTCTAGTTACTAAAAACTAAAAGATTCATTGATTGATTTGGTATTTATTTTGTAGAACTCCATATTTAAACTTATAATATTAGAAATCAAACACTGATTCAAGTCTATTGAACACTTTATTTTATTTTTACAAATATAAAAAAAATATAAAAACAAAAATTTTGTGACAATTGTTTCGCCTTGTTAGGTCATTTTCAAACGAATGTGAAGATTAGATGGATTGAATATCCTTATAATTCAATTCATATAATTCAAGGTACTTAAGTAGAAAATAAAAATTATCTTATGAACTATAGCATGTACATCAATCATAATTGAGGGAAAAACCAATGGTTAAGGGCGAGGCTAAGTGTTTAATAGGTGATGGGGAATTTAGGTATTTATATTTGAATTTCGGGAAAAATATAACAAAGTAAGTATTTATTGACATACAAGTGTTCACGTTTTTATATTTGTAAAAATAAAATAAAATGTTCTGTAGACTCAAATCAGTGTTTGATAGCTAATATTATCAGTTCTTTTTCTAGTATTAAAATATATTCATTTATAAAAAAATAGTATTTAATAATTGTATCCTTTGTTTTAACGCGTGTTTTTTTAAGTTCAGTCCATCGTCATTCCATGTTTGATCCCAAGTAAGAGCATATCATGTCCACAAACAGCCTACGCGCATCTCTATCAGCTGCCAGCTTCTGTGCGTCCTTCCAAGTCAGGATGGCGTCCTCTAGTTCTGACATAGACTGCTGACGAACAGTTAGCAGCGGATGTCCAAAACGTCGAGACCCCGATGTCTTGTATAGCCCGGCAAACCTTATCACTTTCGCTTGATGACAGTGGTCACCCGAGTTTGCTGCGTACGTTCTCTGATTACTTTATTAATTACAAAGTCAAACTACTGCACACTGATTCTTCTAAGACACCTTTTCCCAAAACTCGGTATTTGAAAATTTTGAACCGTAGTGATGTACCACGATTCGCATCCGTAGAGGAAAATAGGTATTATGCAGGCATTATAAAGGCGACCGTTGGTTTTCACTGAGTAAATGCCCCATTTTCAGATAGCTTTCATGCTGTTAAATGTGGCGCCTGCTGCTCCTAGCCGCACAGCTGCCTTTTTCTTAAACATATACTCCCACGAAATGAAAAATCTCAACCCTTTTGACGATTTGGTTTGACAGAGTCAGGGGATTTTGAGCATCAAGGCACAAAGTGTTGCACAGTACATGGGTTTGTGAAAATTATTTATTATAATTTTACTAAGCTTCAAACTACATTTCTTTAGTGAAAAATGTTAAGTAGAAAAATATTCATCGTCGTTTTTTATTTTGGCTTCTTTCCATTTCTTCATTTGGGAAAAAAAGTAAAACCTTTGCTTTCCCACATATTCTTGGAAACCATTAAAACTTTGTTATAGCTTTTTTAAACTGTATGTCATGTTTGTATTCCCGTAGCATTTTATTTTCATTTATTTAAAATACATATTTTAAACGAATTTCGGATTATGTTCAATGATAAAGAACAGATTTTTTAAGTCTTATTTTCCCTCTGCTATTTCAACGTCACAACTGTTGTGATGCCTCCAGCACTCCTATTTTTGTTATCGTGATCTCATTTATAAGATGTTTTCTGAGAATTTTTTATTTATTTGTACAAAATTAACATTTTTAAATTTGTATTTAACATTAAAAAATAATCCATGTGCTTTTAAAATGGTCACACATTCTTTATACATTTGGCCTTTTTTTTTCTTTGTCTTTTCCGTGCTTTTAAAATCTTTTAAGCGCTATAAAAAAACAACGTTAATAATATTCTGTACGTTAACTATGAATATGTTAATTCCTCATCAAGCACAAGAGCTTTTCCTTTTGCGGTAATTGTTTTGTTTTGTCTTTATTTGTACTTTCGTCTAATTGTGTATTTCTTTTGGAAACATTTAGTTACTTATTAAAAATAAAAGCCATTTGAAAGCCAACAATTTCTAATAATACCCTTTTAAAAGATATTTTTATTAAACGTAGGTATACATACTTTGTGTCCGAGCGGCAGTGGTGGCGTAAAGTAGGGGCGGTGGGGGTGGTCCGCCTCGGGTGCCCAGCACAAAGGGGTGACACCGTCCACAGTGCAGCTCAGAAAAAATACTCGCACAACCACGACTACGCGCGACTAGCGGGTTGAGCGCGGGGGGCGAGCGAATTCTTCATTCACTTATCCATATTTTGTTCCAAAAAAGGAAAAAACATCTTGTGTATGAAGCCTATGTAAAAACTTAAATATGTTATATGCAACTACTATGGGGAACAGAATATAAAAATGACATAAACAGACTACAAAGACAAAAAAAATCAATATTAAAGTTAGTATTTAATGTTTCTTATCTAACAGTAACAAGATATTTTTTTAAACAAACTAAAACTAAACTAAAACTTGTGTAAAAAATTGTAGTAAATATGGACATAATACAAAAATATAAGAAAAATATCCAAAACAACTTCCTCAACAAGACAAGAACAGTCGAGACTAATAAACTAGAGATTGAAATTATACTATAAACTACCAGACAAAACTTAACATAAGACTCTCAAACTCGCAAACTTTTCAAAAGATGAAAAAATATTATTTTGTACAACAGAGTATGAATAAAAATATATTACTTACTTTTGTAAAATGAATGTAATAATCCGTAAGGGTTAATAAATAAATTTTCGAATAAAAAAAAAATATGAATATAAAACACAAATTTGTTTATTTTGAAAAGCGATCGAAAGTTATAGTCGTATGTTTACACGCAGGAAATTGTAATGGCGAATAATTGAAAAATATGGCAATAAACGTTCGTTCGGAATCTAGAGGTGTCTCAGATTCTTTTTAACTATTTACATTTCGGTGGCTTCGTGTGATAGAAGCTTTTCAAAATTAAATTTAATAAAATCGTATCTAAGATCAACTATGGGCCAAGCGTGACAATCCAATCTCTCTTTTTTGTCAATGGAAGGGAAAGAAAAGTAAATTTTGACCATGCTATTAAATATTTAAGTAAAATAAAGTCGCGTTAGCACGTTTAGTAAGTATTTATTGTTTCATTTTGGAGGGTGCTCATTTGGAAACCACCCCGGTTGGCAATACACGCTACGCCGCCACTGCCAAGCGGATTAAAAATATAGTTCTGTGTGAAAAAACACCATATTTCTGGACGAGTGGTTTTGACTCAATGGCTACTCTTAGGTTAAAATTAAGAATAAGGAAATCTTGGTCGGTCTTTTTATCGGTTTCACTCACACAAAAAGCAATGTTTTTTTATAAATCGCGGTTTTAAATTGAATTTTAACTCTACTACTTTCACTCTTTTTACTATGAGTTCGGTAAATTACATAAAGGGCTATATAATTTGCCAATATAACTTTGAAACTCTCCGCTTAAGTCATCAAAAGATAAAAACCACATTCCACAAACCACAAGTCATAGTGAAAGGATTTATTTTTTAAATATATATTTGGACCCCTGTATTTATTTCATTTCATTTCATTTTTTTGCACCACAACAGGCCAGGAGGCCCAATTACAGTGGTGAATTACATTACAGAACAACCAGGCTTGAGAATAATCACATTTTTAATTTTTGTGTTCTCACCGGGAATCGAACCCGGAACCTTCCATGCGTGAGTCAAGCGTCTTGACCACTACACCACGGAGGCCGCTGTGTAGTCATTTAGTAGTCTTACGTGTCATGAATTAGGCTAAAGAACTTTAAAAAATCGTTTTTGTTTATCTTGAAAATGGGATGTTTGATCACTGATTTTGTTTTATTACCTTTATGAGTCCAATAACCATTGTTGCAAAGTCCAAGAACAATGGCGCTTGATAACTACTTTAAACGACGGTGTGGATAAATGTTAAGAATATTCCATCTTTCCTGCATTCTGCTTCAATATTAAACTGAAAAATGGGCACTGAAATAACAAATGTTCGATACTCTGTGAAGAAAAATCATTGCATGGACAATAGTCATCATTCCTAAATTTAAACCTATGTATATAGGTAACTTCCCATGGCTCCGTGTCCGGTAAAAAATTGGGTCGTTTCAAAAGTACTTTGGTGATGACGACGGAAGTTTGCTGCATCAGCCAGCGTTGGGAAAAACGTTTTAGTGATTTTACGATTACAAAGAATTGTCAGTAGGCAGGTACTACGTTTGACAATTTCAACATCATGTATTAGTAACACTACTTTTTTTTGATGGGAAAGAACGGCACAAAATATTAATTCAGTTCATATCCAGAAACGTTGGCCCCCCTGGGCAGTATCAAGCTTATTCTGATAGAATACATTAAGTCAACAGTCTTTATATATTTTAAATATTTTTTAATGTAACGTCACCTTATGGAAACAAAGTTCTATCCAGCAAAATATGTTTTTTTGCGTTGAATTGTTATTATTTTTATGTTTGAATATCGGTTCTATCTGCATCAAAATTTGCTACACCTTAAGTTCTATTAAGTTTACTAAGACAATATTTAAAAAAAATATTAGATAAATATTGTCTTCATTTCAAACATACATGTCTCGAAAAAAATATGAATCTATTTAGAACTCTGTTTCCCCAACACGGCGGTATTACGATCGACGATGCTGATTTAAAATTTTATGATTTGCCTAAAAAAAAAATTCTTTGAAATGCGATTATTTTGGAGCTTGTTTTAATGACTTAATGTATTCTGTTAGTAAAACCTAGATACATAAAAATTTAATATAAATTTACCAACCATTCAGCGCATTCTTTTTGCAAGTATCGGCGTTATAAGCACAAAAGTAATTTATTATTTTTAGTAAAAAAATCAGCATCAAGGGAACGAAGGCAATCCTGTATCGCCGTACGATACTTCTGCTCTCGACGAAGAAAATTGGATTTCGTAAAATAAGTTTAGTACAGTAACGTCAAGTATGTGCGACAGTTATAGAGAATACTCTAAGGGGCTATTTTACAAACGACTGATAAACTTTATAGTGAATTAACTGCCATGAGTAGAAATGTGTACCTATTTCAACGATTAATAGCGTCACTAAAATCAGTTTGGGCTTATTGGTTAAGAAGTTTTTTATTATTTTATTTATAAAGATTTTTTGCCTTTTAAAATGAATGTTACTCATATAAAACATACATTCACATTAAAAAAAAAAAACAAAGGTATGCCTTGGATGAATACGACGACACGTACAAAAAATTAAAAAGGCCACCCTAAAAAAAAAAAATTGCATTGGTATATATTATGCTTCACGTAAAAAAAATGAGGAATCCAAATTAACTTTTTTATTGCTCATTTTAGGGAAAAAAATAAAGCAAACAATTTATCGATCTCCTTCATTACATTATCTGAGGAATACGTTGATTAGTTTTGGAGCTATGAAAAATGGATATCTGCACTAGTATTGTTTTACAATCGTGATTTTTTTTTACATTTGTCTTTTCATCGATGACACACACATGCAAAATGATTAAACCCGAAATATAGAGCAACGACTGATAAAGCAAGTCGTTTTTTTTATATTGAATACCAAACATTATATTCTGCAAGACTAAAAGTATTGCACATAAAACGTCCATATTGATGAAAATAACGTCTTGCAGTACATTTACGCCATAGAAACATGAAGAATAAAGGATCGTGGCCTGTAAAGAGACCACAGGGCGTGGTAACGACCAGTCAGACCAAGCAAATCGACTTACAGTCCGAGTTTGCCCAAACAATTCAGCCCAAACAGTCAGCCCAAAGAATCAGCCCAACCAAAGCAGCTCAATGCAGTTACTCAGTTCCAGCATGTAGTTCAAGTGCTGTCACTTCAGCTCATTATTGCCATTACTTTTGTGTTCCGTAAAAGTTCCGTACATTAATTCGCCATTTAATAAATACACGTCGAAACTCCAACACCGTGTTTTCTGTCATCTCTAACTTGGGCAGGAGCTCCAACCCTCAACAACTACCAAAAATCCTACAACACTATTTACTAGAGATCCCTAAAATTATTAATAAATTTGGCAACAGAACATTGAATAATATTGTACCTTACATTTTAAATTTAATTTCTACTGATCTTAGATTTAAGAACATGTATATCTGATGAGAAATAAATTAGAAATTGGCTTCTTAGTCAAGAGTTTTTATATTAATGTTCTATAAATAATGTGTTCAAATTTGAGTTATATGTACATTATTGTTTTAATTACATATTTGTTTTTCTTGTTATTTTTTCTTTCTTTGATTGAGCAGATACAGTTTAACTACTGTTCTTTATATTGACTGTTATTGTTTATGTAAAGATGGGTATTTATTTTTAAGTAGGATTAATATTAATAATTAATATTTATACAGATAAATTTCACCAACAAGCCACAAAAAGTGGCTTGGTAGGGTTTTTTTATATGTTCGTTGTACTTTTTTTATGCGTTTTTTTTATTTATTTATATGTAGGTACTTATATAATTAATATATAAAAAATATTAATAATAATAACAAAGAATTCTAGATCTATTAAAATGTACATGAAATATTATTGTTATCAAAAACATTTTTCACTTTGTGGTATGACATTTTACACTTATTTATTTATAAATTTGTATGAACCACTTAATTTTTTTAATTACACTTCGACCGGTTTCGAGGTTACTACCTCATCATCAGGAATTTAACTAACTTATAATTACACGCGTTGCTATTTATATAATAAAATATTGTATGAAAGAGACAGAAAATTGAAAGAAAGAGAGAGAATCATACAATATTTTTATTTTTCACACAATATTTTATTATATAAATAGCAATTCCCTTAGTTAAGATATTTTCCATCCTTGTTGTAATTTGTTAATCTTAATGACTCCCGAGGGGGTGAAATCCAGTATTTTGTATACGAACATTTGGACAAACTCAAATATTGTAATGTTTATCGTTTTATTCGCTGTGCCTTCATATATTAATTTTCATCTTTATTTTTATCTTCCTTCATCTTTTTTCTTGTATCGTAATTTTTACTTTTTTAAAGCCTGTTAGACATATAAATGTTTAACAATAAACAATAAATATACAGCACTCTCAAAAATACATGAGGTATTTGAGTGGAGAATTTTCCAAGGAACTAAAGCCGTTTACTTGAAATATTTGCTTCAATGGCATGGACTAACGGGTATGGTCATATGTGAGGTTCAGAAAATGCTCTTGTCAATTTGTTGATACCCAAAATCTGTTCACAACTGGCAAGCAAGAAAAATGCGCATTATTGTAGTATTTATTTTAAAGATTCAGTTAAATTACATGACTAAAAAAAATCTTTATTCACATAAAATTCGCCATTAAAATAAAATTAAATCAAGAGTATTTTCAATATGTCCTAACCTTTATGGACAAGAACGCGAATAATCCTTAGAAAAAATCATAAATATTAAAGCCTTGAGTCAAAATAACGGATTGGTAATGTAATCAAATACAAGTAAATGAATTTTGTTAATTGAATCAGCATTCACTTCGTAGCACATCATTAAAAATTATTTTAAAAATAAATCTTTGTTATTAGTGTAACACAATTTTGAGTTTTCTTTGCAAGTAAATTATTTGAAAAAAAAAGCTTTGCTACTTCCCAAAACATTGCATTTTTTATTTTCTTAATTTATACATACGCTCAATGGGTATTTTTAAGGACATATGTATACATAGAAAATGATTATAAAAGAATGTAGAAAGACACAATGGTATATAGTAGACTTGGTAGGAGTGGAAGCGGGAGAGAGGTGTGTTCATATTAACATTTTCTGTATTTAAATGTATTATTTACTAGCTTTTGCTTGCATCTTTAGGAAAAAATCAGTTGATTGATTATTTATGCCATTTAACTTGTTATTTTAAAATAAAGTAACAATATAATTAAGAGAAAGAACATTTGGTAGTTACAAAGGCGTATGAAAATACAAATCTAGTGGGTAGTGGATGTTTACCTAATCACTATACTGTCGTAAAAACTGCCGGCAACTCTTTTCATCAAAGGTAGGATCTTTGGGCTGTCGATCCAAAATTATTTCACAAAAGCATACAAAGGGAAATGTTAATAAATATAACAAAATAATAATGATAATAAGAACAAAGAGATTTGGTATCTGCTTACAAACTGTTTAAGTACGGAAGTACATCCTTAGCTAAACTGTTATTATAAAGTTCCTAAAGGCCAATTTACTAGACATGATGTGACGACGGACAAATGGTGTACATGACCAAAAAAGTTTCCTTGAAATGGTTTTTTATCACTCGACAAATAAGGATGATCTGTGTCACGCGGCACCTGTCCATTATTCCATCCACACGGAACGTCACCAACGCCAACAGGTAGAAAGGGAATGACCACAGACACGACGCGCCCTGAAAAAATACGTACACCGGCGTTGGCAGGAGTTGAACAGGAGTTGAACAGGAGTTGAACTGCAAGTACCCTCGGACCAGGGAACTCGGGGGATTAACAATTGACGGACAAAATGTGAACTGCGGAACACCTGGGTCTAAGGTGTTGTGCATTTTTAAGTTGCGTGAAATAGTGATTAATCATAACCAGTCTATGGAGTTTGAAGTTGCCACGTGAACCTCCCCTGAGAAGTATGTGAGCGCTGGCTCCTGATGAATTATATGAATTCAAGCTTTAAAAAATATTCAATTTTGTAAGAAAAAGACAGTCATTGTTTTAAACAAGTTGAAAGGGGAAATATGAAAACAATACGTTAGTCATTGGCACGTGTAATCAAGGCCTTTGCAACTGGTGACTGTAATATGAGCAGCTTGTTTGTCCCAAGTTTCTTATATACAGCGGAATGTTATCAAAGAAACACTTGTACTGATTTTAACGGATTTCAGCAATCTTAGGTGGTTCAGAAAATATGTAACTTTATAAAAACTGGGAAGTTTAAGATAATAAAAAAATTGTTACAAATTATTTTGAATTAAACTATGAAAAAGTTCCCGGTGGGATGATAAATTTTTATGGTATGCAAAGTAGCCTTTTTCGATTGCCGGCCATCTAACTATCTTTATGCAAAAAATATGAAGATCCTTTATTCCGTGTCAACTGAGCATCGTTATTCCATTTTAATATTAATTCATTTTTCCAATATAAACTTTCCCGAACAAGCGATATATTTTTCAATATAAACAAGAGTTTTTGACCATTTTCTTTGAAAAAAATCACGTCAATCGGTCACTTCGAATGCTTTCTTTTTTCGAGATGAACAGTAGTCTATTTTACTTTTTATCAATCCGGCTATCATCGCGTTGCGTTGACTTCGTAAAGATGTAAAGGAAACACATATAAACAAACAAATTTTCGCATTTAATTTGATTACATTAAAATTGGTAGTTTACCTGTTTTTTTTTAAATAACAACAATTGACATAAAGGCATGATTTATTACCTCCACACATATGTGAACACCCTTAAAATTGTAAAAGAGAATGGTATTATTTTTTTTAATAATACCTTAATAAAGGAGCCCGTGTATTTAAAAATCAATCGTTAATTAATATAATTAAAATAATTAATAATAGTAAGTGGTTATAAACGAAGTTTCCACATTTTAATTTAAATTGATTATTTATAAGCCTTCGCTTTGTTATATTAGTAATTTAACAGTGACAGATATGAGTTTTTTGTTTGATAGATATTTTAATAGAGATGTCAAACCGGGGATGATGGAAATATGGCCATCTAGATGCTAGACATTTACATACTCATATGGTTTACTACCATCTGTATCATTGCAAACCTTCCAATAATTTTTTTATTGACCTTGATAAGCTCCCTCGACTCTAAAAGGTGAAATAAGGGAATCAAAAACAATACATTATCTTAAGGTTTGTTTTCATTACTTATTATTAAATCTCTACGCTTTTTATTGCATTCTTGATTCTATTTATTATTATTACAACTACCTTTCTTTTATTTAAAACACTATTTATTTTATTATTTTAAACTGGTATGTCTAGCATTTGTTTTTTTAATTATTTTTTTAAAAATTATTGTTTGTAATTTATTGCATGCTGTAAACAATGACGAAGTTCAGAAGTATGGGAAATTGGATACAAAAAATGTTTTATATGCGGTTGAAATTAGAGCATTAGTTTCACGGTAATGTTTCTCGAAAAGGTATGAAAAAAAAGTTTGATAGAAGCAAAGTAATTTGAACAACGTCTGAAGCCCTTTAAAATGAACGAATTTATTACAGCGTTGACATGTGTTGTAATAGATTTCCGAATTTCAATAATCGTTTGAATGTCAGCACAACTCATCGACAAGAAACTGTGACATCACAGGCGGAGTAATTTCAAAATGAGTAAACTTTAAAAAAATCATGACAATGATAAAATTACACTTAATTTTTTATTTTTTTATCTATTCTAGTTTCATAGTCGAATATAAAATGAACATTTTGTTTCAAACATTTTGTTTCAAACCTCCTCATCATAAAAAGTGACAGATCTAGCAGCACTTTATCCTATTATTAATCTTAAAGGTGGTGGTCAGTGCTATACAAGCTCCTGACGTCACAACGACCTGTGAAGATCTAGTGTGAAGGGGCCTCGTAAATGGATTTCGCCCTCCTAGCCAAGGTTTCGAAGGACCTGTCTATTGTGTGGAAGGCGAGAATTCTCATTTTGCTAAATCCGTAAAGTTTCTGGCAATTAGGTAGGGGGTAAGCTCTTTGACATCCTCAGGATTAACCAGTGGTCACCCGAGGATGAGGCTTATTTTATGATGCAAAGTATAACATTCACGTAGAATGTGTATTGGTGTTTCCTCTTCTGCATTGTAGGATCTACATCTCGAAGTTTTGGAAAAAGTGAATTTATTAAGGTGTTTGTTCAAATTGCAGTGCTCTGTAAGAAGTCTCTGTAAGAAGGCTCTGTAAGAAGTCTCCCTTCACTAGATTTCTGCTGAGATTAACAACGACATTGGCAAATTTTACCATTTTTTTAGTTTTTTTTTTGCATAGTGCTAACCGGATACTTTTTATCAGAGCATTATTCTCTGGTTTCTGGCCCATGACTTAAGCTTTTCAGGGCCTATTTGGGCTGTCTCAACTCCTCAAACTATTACACTTACCGCCACAATTAAATACCCGTGGGCATTCCAAGATTAGTTTGGAATTGATCTGAACATCATAATCATTATCATTTCTTTTCCACATCTAATGGTGCTATCATGTCGGGAATCGAACTCAAGACCTTTTGCATGGTAGGCGAATGCGCTGCCCACTACTCCACGAAACCGATGATTTTGACAGAGCCAGAGAAATAAACCACCGAATTGCTCCATTATAAAGGATGGCAGCTCTAGCAGCATTATATAATACGAGTATTAAGCTTATATAATATTTAATAAGTATTTGTTATAATTGTAAATATATTATTTAATATACAATGTTATATTAACTAACTTAACTAAATAAATAAATAAATAAAATATATGTAATCTATTTATGTATGTCTATTTTTCTTTCATTATTCCTTAATAAAATAAATTACATCCGTTATTTGTTTAAAACAGTAACAGAAAATGTAAAAATATACAGTTATCTGTACCTGATGGTGCATAGGTCACTGGAATAGTACAGCAAATGTTTCATGAAGTTAAATTTAATTACTCTTACGCCTATTTAATTATAACATTCACAAAATCAACCCTTAAAAATTATTTAATCAAAATGTTTGAGTATGTCTAGATGCTTGCAGACTGGCTGGATTTCCTCGCTAGGGAGTTGTTCATATTTTTTTTTTACAACAGAGAGGGAAAACATAATTGAGAAGGGAATATGGAAGTCTAGGCATTTACTCTATATTCCCTTCTCTATGATGTTTTCCCTCTCTGTTGCAATTAATTTAAATTATTTAATCAGTTTATTTATTCAAACACTTTATATACTTACATAAACGGCTTACATATATATGCATAAGGCCAGGCATATTGACTTAAAACAAATTCTTCCTACCTACCCAAACCGTTCAATTTGAGTAAATCTGTGATACATGAACATATTGTGGGTATTTTTAAATATTTTCTTTGTTAAAGCAAAACATTGATGTATGCCAGTATATATTTATATATATTTTTAAGAAATGAAAAATGGCTAAATATCTATAGTATAATATGAAGTGAGAAGGTAAAGAGGGAAGGATAGGGGAAGGTGAGGGGAAAAATTAGAATATTCAGGAAGTGACGTTTCATGCGTGATTTGAATATTTATAAAGAAGAGGCGTCTTTGATATTATTGGGTATATTATTGGGGTATCGGAAATAAGAGGCAAAAACTTAAAATATTAAAAAAAAAATAGAGTAGTGTATCATTGTACGTTGTGTTGGCTACTCACGTTCAATTCACTGCGGAAAATCCAGTAAAATATAATAATATTTGAAATTTGACTAAATAATACTTTTAAAAATACGACACCCGGACAAAAAAAAGGAATCGCACACAAACTTTAAATTGCTGCTCCAACTGGCCCATTCTCATTTTGAAAAGCCAATATTTTGTATGAGTTTTAAATTTGTTTTTAGCTAGGCGTAATATATCGTCCACTTTGCGAACCCCGGGCAATGGGATCACAGTCATAACGGTGCGATTTCAACAGATAACGAGAGAATGAAACGCGCGTTTCTAGCGCCTCCAAACCAGAACCAACCAGCTAAGGGAAGGAAACCCCGACAGAAAAATCCTCCTAAGAAGGCAACGGGAAACCACTCCGGTCATATTTTTCCAGGAATCACTATGGCGAGTACATCCAACAAGCAATTGTCCTGGCTTCAGAGTGGCGCAGGACCGAGATGCTTTTGTTGCAGTGAAGCAACCGCAAGAAGAAGCATATTGTATACACGTTATGTGTCCTGTCAGCACATCGGTTTATCGTTTTTACATTTTCGAACAACTACTACTACGGTAAAGGTGTATAGTGGGAATTGCAAGTAGGTGTAATTAGTGTCCTGACGAAGAGATGGGTACATCTCAAAACCTGTAGACGTAGAAAAGCAGGTAGATGGTTATATTCCTTGCTCACATTCAATAAGGTTAAAACTGTTCGCTGTTTGTCAAGCGTAGCTACACGTTTATTCGCCAGTTATCACACCATTTGCTATCGCGCGGGCATCGGCTCCGGGATGCGACAGTAGGAAAATAATATCAGCCACGTGGCGAAATATTGCCGACCGGATTTAACCTGTGATCGCCAGGGGCCAGAAACTTCCCTCTTTACCGACACTTTCTGGGTAAATTACTGGCAGCACTAACCCGGAAAATCGTTCTTGATTTACTCCGTTTGCAATTTATTTTACAACTTTTCACTTTGTTTTTTCGTCTCGCCATACTCCGTTCACTCTTTGTTCGCCTGGTAGTGCGCGAAATTGAAATCAGCGCTTATAATTACGATTTAATTTAACTTAGATATCCTAAGTGTTGCTTTAAATACACAACTGTATGTGAGCAGAAAAGAAAAGTATAATTATGAACATGAATCAAAAAGTTTCAAATTAAAAATTTTAAAAATATGTTTGTGTGCCAAGAAAACTGTCAAGTCAGATATCTTGTTTGTTAACAAATCAAGATTGAAGTTTTTACATAGATTACAAACATCATCATTCCCTTTCCACACCTAATTGTGCATAGAAAAATGCATTGTTACACCAATCGCGGCGTATCTTGATAATTTTTGTTATATAAAGGTAAGATGATCAGTCTTAAGCTTCAGGTACCAGTTAAGGGACTTTGAAATATTCTAGAGTAAAAACACCCTTTTAAATAAATATTACAAATCAAACTTATCGAAAATAAATTTCGAATGCAATTTGCAATATTGGCCCTTGCAGATCCATGCCACTGATTGTATAATATTATAAACAAAATATTAATTTAATTTTGCAAAATAAAAAAAAAGGAATGTATTTTTTCCTTTGCGATAGGTATTGAATTTTTTTAAATGTTGAATTATGCGCCATTAAATGCGGAACGAAAATGATGATTTTTGAAAATTTAAATTTAAAATAATAACACACCTAAACACAACAAAGAATGCACAAATCAATGAGTTAAAATGATTTAACCGTGTCTCTTCAAAAAATGACAATAGTTTTTGGTTAAAGACTTTCGATAAAAAGTAAACGTAAATTGTCGAATCCTAGATTAATTGATTATGAGTTTAGGAGATATTTACTTTAGTTATCACAGGAGGAAATCCAACCTATTTACAAACATTTGGACATACTCAAAGCATTGTTGATTAACACAGGAATTGATTATTAAAAATCTTAGCTAATCTAAGAC
Source organism: Micrasema longulum (assembly GCF_059751315.1). Taxonomy (NCBI): domain Eukaryota; kingdom Metazoa; phylum Arthropoda; class Insecta; order Trichoptera; family Brachycentridae; genus Micrasema; species Micrasema longulum. The sequence goes on from NW_028277556.1 coordinate 288,630, forward strand.
ATTATAAAAATATCGAGTGTTATAACAACACACACTTGAAATACCAGACAAATGAATTTTATTTATTCCAATAAATAATAAAAATAAAAATGGTTAATTAATTTTAGGTTAAAAATTAAAAAAAGCGAATTGGATCGAAAAATAATATTAATGTCAGAATACTAATGACAGTTATTTCATGCATAATTCAAATTAATTGAAAAATGTCTCAATTTTTTGAAAAAAAAAACATGAACCCACTTAAAATTTCTTTATTTTTTTAAAAAAGCAATAGTGAAACAATCCCAGAGACAAAACTCTAGAATACCAAAATACGTTCGTTGCGCCACTATTAAAAAAATATTGAAGGTGTATAAAAATAAAGGGGAAAATTGAAAGGTAGTGATTGCTTTCCCATAAACAACTATACTGCCCCTTAAAAAAAATAGTTTGCCATTAGCGCGTGTAATCAATCACTTTGTAACTAGTGACTGGAATCTGAGATATTTTTTGGTTGCGAAATCGTAATGCATCACAGAAAGTCATTAAAGAAACACTTGTTTTAATTTTAATTGATTTCAGCTACCTTAGATGGTTCGAAAAATTTGTTTTTTCATAAAAACAAGGAGGTTCAAGATAAAAAAATTAAGTCTGAAATAATTTTGTAACAAGTATATAAGTGAAAACATGTTATCTGTAAAAAACGATAGAACAATAATACATTAAATCACCAATTAACATCAAGACACATAATTAGAGAGAATGATTCTAAAACTGGTTATCTTGGCATATAAAAAAATCCACCTCTTATCTTGGTAGTAGCACTGCTTTACGAGGGTATTATAAGCAAATTTAGTAATCTCCATTGAAGGAGTGTTTCTGAGATAATTGCAAAAAAAATTGAAAAAGAATAGTGAGATTTATAACTATGCTTCACTTACTTAATGCAGAATGTTTTGTTTGCGGTGTCAAGTAGTATAATAAAAACACAAAATTTAGAGGTGGTTTTAAATTACGCTTTTATTTAGGTAGGTATTTTTTTGTTTGGTTTATTTTGGCATCGATAACTAATTTCTTGTTTTTGGTGGAGATTTCTAAGTTTACTTCTAATACCTCCTCACATAATAAATAATAAAATGAATAAATAAATAAATAAATAAATATGGTCATAATAAATTAATGATGATATAATACAATGTTAATCGCCAAACTCCAAAAAAAAGGGTAATCAAATCGCGGTTTATGAATTTCAAATTCTATAAAAAAAACTTGAATTCTTCACATTTTCTTTAGGTTTGAGCGATCCGAATACCCTTTGGTCTTTAAAACAGTTGTGTATGTTGAGGAAGTGCTTTTATCGCACCAAATGGCACATAAAGATGCAGCCTATGCATAAGAGGTCCGCTATATGTAGCAAATCTCGACTATTTGTAATACACGATAATCAGTTATACGTCTTAGGTTTCAGTCCAAAAATTAAAACATATTCCGTGTAAAACCATCACAACCAGACAGTTAAAATGGTTTAATTCTAGTATAGGTACTTTTGTTCAAATAATTTAATTTGCCCTTTAAATAAACACGTCATTTTATTGGTAAAACGCGTAAAGTGTTTTTTTTTCCAGATTGGACTTTGCACCCTTATATTATAGCCTTTAAACAGGGTCAGCTTTAATAAATTAATATCAAGTTGTTATTTTACATGTATGATGGAGTTTATTCCGTATCTTGGTTGTAAAATTTATTATCTCGCATTTAAATACAGCCTTTCAATTTTATGCGCATGCTGGGTTATGGTAAAGGCTTTTGTTCTGATATTTTAATTACATTTCTACTGAAAAGAGCATCACATTGTAGACATTATAAATTCTGGCATCATTTCAGCTTTCTTATGCAAATACACCGCTATACTTTTATACCAATGTGGGAGCCTTTGCCGAGTAATTAAAATTCCTATTTTTAATTATGCTTAGGTAGTTACTTAATAATTACTTACAAAACATTGCGAAATGGAACACCTAGCATTTGTGTATGATATTTATACCAATGAATTGTGTCTTGATAAAAAAAAATTATACTATGGATTTACATAATGTACACTGGTCACATATATTGAAAACTTAAGTATTTTATTTTGTAAATATTTTTAATTTATACGTTTGATCATTTTTATTTTTTTTTAAGAAACAAAAGAGAAATAGTAAAAAGTTGACGGGTCCAGCATGTATTATCATCATTATTTCCTTTCCGCGCCTTATGGTGATTGAGGGATTTGCATCGCAGAGTATCTTGATTATTTTTGTTACATTGAGGTAAGATGATCAGTCTTACGCTTCATGTACCAGGTACCAGTCCAGGGACTATGAAACATTCTGGTGTGATTTTTTTTTTAAATAAATATTTCATATCAACCATGTCGGGAATCGAACCCGAGACCTCTCGCATGTATGTATGTATGTTATCTGTATTTGTTTGTTCATTTGTCTTCCATTGTTCCATTATAAAAAAAATATTTAAAAAATAATAAAGTAAAATACGTACATATATTTTAATTATACATATTATGTTATTTATTTTCTAAAACCATATTTTATAACTTCCCTTATTATCGTTTTATAGTTACTTTTACTGTAATTTATATATATATATATATATATATATAAGGTGGCGCAAAAGTCATTACCCTATCAGAAAATGCCAGAACTTTTGTAATTGGTGGCAAATGTTAGTTGTTTTGACATTTATGAAGTAAACAGATTCAAAATACACGTCAATAAGACATAAAGAACGCGGAAAAATCGTTTTGATTTTTTTGCGGAATAATTCGTTGGTGGTGTTGGTCTTGATTTTCTGGATGTCCGACACCAACTGAGATGCTACATGATAGGTCTGGCCGGCCCCGGAGCAGCCGTTCTGTTCAGAATACCCCTACTGTGGCTAAAGATGAATCAGAGGATCCCGGAGTATCGACTAGACGACTTGCCACGTAATTGAGCAGCAATTGGCGGTCTTAACAGATAATTTTGTGATTGGAGAACATGTGGTTCCAACAAGATACATTGATGGTGCATACTGCATGAGCCACCACCAATATTTTAAGGGCTTTATTTCATTTTCTCTCTTAATCTCTCATTTTAGTGGTTTGCACTGGCCAGCAAAATCATCTGATTTAACCGTTGTTGACTTTTTTGTGGGGTTTCTTGAAGTCAAGAGTCTACGTTAACAAGTTTTAAACTCTTGAAGCCCTTTAAGAGAATATCCGCCAAGAATGCGAGAACTTAGCGCTGGTTTGTTCTGGAAAGAGTGAAGGAAAATGCCATAAATGAGGCCCGTATGGTCATCAATTCTAGCGACGGACCCTTTGCCGATATAATTTTCTTGATTTAATGGAAAAAAGTTAAGATACAAGATAAACACAATCCAAAAGCAGAATCCAAATTTTTCATTCATAAAAAAAGTCAAAGAACATCGGGTTACAACTTTTGCGGCACCTTGTAGGACGCGTGAAGCCATGTATCGATAAAATATCAACAAATAAACGAATTCTTATAAAGGACTTAACATAGGTACCTTTAGGGGTAAGTTTTTTAATAGATTTGGTGATTTGAAAATATTTATAAATACAAAAAGATTATTTAAATTAATCATGACAAATCTGTTGTCTGTTACACAATGAAATAATTTCATAATAATAATAACAATAAATTTTGTAAATTTTTACAGCGCCGTTTTTGCTTCAAGGGTGCTGTACTTAATTAAAAAAATAATATGAGGTATATTTACAGGAAAACTTTTAAAAACTATTTATTTAATGACAAATTTCACACACCATGTAATACACATTATATTTATTTATTTATTTTATTTTCTTTTATTTAGGAATGGTATGTTTGAACTTCTAAAAATTATATCTAAAAAGTAGCAATTTTCAAGTCAGGAAACGATTTCACAAATAAACAAGTTTTTATTTTTTTCTGAAAAGGGATTCTGTTGCACAATTTCAAACTTTTGGAGGTGGAACATTTTACGCCAAAGGTCCGGCTATTGCGAAAACCCTATCGCCGATATTTGGAACTCTGGTCGCGTGAATGAGGTTGTATCACCTTCCCTACAGCAGAACAGGAGGCTGAGTGGAGAGTGATCTGCCAGCTCGTCCGGGAAGCAGAGTTCTTTAAGGTATTAAAGAGCCGTGTTATGCATTTCCTTGTACCTTAACCAAAACAGCTTGTCCTCAACCCTTTCTGGAAAATGTAGCCAGTGAAGACTTTGAAGCAACGGTGTAATGTGATCGTACTCCATCAACATATATCTTCTTCTTCATTTAGATCGGTTGATCTGTTATCGGCTAGAGGGTGATTCTTGACACACTGAGTTCCAGCTGTCCGTCTTTTTAGTAGACTTCCAGGCAGATGGTGACCAGCTGAGGTATCATGGGTCATGGTATTATGGGATTTTATAGCTGTCTATTCTATTTACGTGAACTCTCCAGAATCTTCTCCTTGTTCTGTCCCATCGTACTATGTCTTGGGTATCGCAAGCTTGTCTAATTTTTTAACCAAAATATTTCAATTTTGGTGGTCTAATTCAGCGAATAGCAAATAACTCACTATTAGAAAATTAAAATTATGTTTAAGTTTGATCCGTGAAATAATATAATTAAGAAGATACATTTTTTTAGTTATCGCCCTATGGAACTGAGCCATGTTGGAATAAAAAGATGTAATAAATATTTTTCTCGTATTTTTTTGTCAAGTACGTTATTTTGATTATTTAAAGGTACACAATAACCGACATACAGCGAAAGTACGAGTTATTATTGCTCACCTGTTACTCCTATTGCCAAGCATCAGGTGTTATTGTCGTTTTTAATATTTGCGGGAAAAATACGTTGGAGTGTGTTTAAATAAAGTACCTAAGAACAAATAAAATTCCTTGAAATTTTCCGTATTTTAAAATACTAAACCAAAAAAGATGGTGAAACTTTTTATGGAGATAATACCATTGTCTATAAATTAACTTAGCTTAAAATAGTTGGTTTTGTGTTTACTTTTAAAAAATCTAAAAAATAATTTTAAAAATTAATATCAATTCAAAAGCACAGACATTATGACCAAATGCAGTGTTTTTCGATCATCTGTTATATGAAGGTGATCAGACCGACGCTTCAGGTCCCGGTCCAGAAACAATGAAATATTGCAATTTAATCAACGCTTAAAACCAAGATTTCACGTCTATCCTGCCAGTAATCAAATCCAGGACATCAGAATGGTGGACAAATTCACCAACCATTACGTATTTTAACTCAATTCTCTTACTCAGGACTTTTACCTGAGAACTGCCATCGAGGCACTCATCTAGGTTTTTGATTATATTTTTACATACTAAACTGTATTTTCATCCTCATAGACACAGATAAGTGATGTGTTACGCACGTGTAAAAAATATGTTTTTTTGTTTTCCCTTCTCAAAAAATTCCCAATTTATTTTTTTTAAATATCTCGCATACGCAATCTCTTGAGAATTTATCCGTTAATTTGTTGTTTTGAAATATTTGGACATAAAACTAAAATTATTGTTATTCAAATATAATTTTTTTGATATATACAAATGTTGTTATACAGAAAACAGCCAGCAATAGAAAAATGAAACTGAGATCAAAGCATCAAATCTACACAACAGTTGGAATGTTTTTGTCTAACAAATAACAAACAATAAATCTTTTAAACTTATAATATTAAAAATCAAACACTTATTTGAGTCTAGTCTTTATTTTATTTTTACAAATATAAAAAATATAAAAACAAATATTTCGTAATCTTCACATAATTTTTACATTCGTAATATCTTCACATACTTTATCTTCACATTCGTTTGAAAATGCCCTAACAAGGCGAAACAATTGTCACAAAATGTTTATTTTTATATTTTTTATATTTGTAAAAATAAAATAAAGTGTTCAGTAGACTCAAACCAGTGTTTGATTTCTAATATTATAAGTTTAAATATAGAGTTGTACAAAATAAACACCAAATCAATCAATAAATCTTTTAGTTTTTTTCTTATATTACAAACAAGAATTTTACCATGTATTTGACCAGTTTTAATGATTTTTAAAGCACCGTAAAAATTTTCTAGTGCTATAGGTGTTTTCTGTAAATTGAGAAATGCTATTTTTGTGATCGTCACCATTTTCAGAAGGTGATTAATTGGTCTTGCTTTCTGCACCCGATAACGTCAATAGCTATTTTTTGCAAAATGATAGACTGGATGCTTTTTGCATGACTACGTTCATGTGAATCTCATAAGAACATGAAAAAAATTATTATTTTTCAGCGTTTTTAAAATTAAAAATATTTCGGGTCTTCTCCCACTGGACTCGTCTAACATCTACCTAGGCAGGGTTTCAAAGAGATTTTTTGTTTACTTTTTTACTTTTTCATAGCGTAAAAATTATTCCTCTCAAATAAGTTTACGTTGAAGAGAAAACTTCAATGTACAAAATTTTAATTGACGTAGACATCGTATTTATTTTCGACGCTAATTATTATGCATCGAAATAAAGTTGAATAGATTTTGCATTGTTGTTGTTGAAACTTGTTCTAAGATTATGTTGCAAAAAACGTATTCTAATTAAATGTTTAATTAGTTAAATTTAAAAATATAATATTTGCGTTTTTATGATTTACCCAAATAGTTAATTTTGAGGGCCATTTTCAACGAGTTGTAAATGACTCACTATTTGAAAATGGGAATCGAGTTGGAGTAGAGTGGGATTTGAACCACAGACCTTTGGTCCGTGAATCCAAGACACTAGCCACAGGAGCACATCCACAAATAATTATATGGGGAAATAAAACAACATTCTCTTACAGTTCTATGTGTGAAATAAAACTAGAGCGGTTTTTTTTAATTCGTTATAGTCGTTCGATAGTAGCTCTGAGGTGGAATCTATAAAATAAAAATTGAATGAAGATAAGTCAGTCTCGTTGTATAGCTGTTAGCTCGTACGCCTATGCTTTTTTAGATTGTGGGTTCGATTTCCGGAGTGTAGGGCTGGTCATCTTACCTTCATGTAATAGATGATTGAAATACTTCCCATTTGGCATACAAATGCAGTGTTTAATGCGCCTTGTAAACGGAAAGGGAAAAAGTGATTACTTACATTAATTTGATCAAATTTAAATTTGGGTGATCATCGTTTATCATTCTAACCTTTGTTAATTTATTTTTACTTGAGAAAGTTGATTGATTGGTCAATTAATTGTACAAAAACATGACAATTTTACTGATCAGATTTTTAAACGACTGATCTGTCATTGGCTGGTTAAAGCAATTACTTTACACACCGTACAATATTTACCATTTTCCTGGTGTTTGTAATTTCAAATCTGCTCAAGGACATTAATTTAATCTACTTTGTTACAGCGCTTGTATTGTATTTATCTTTGAGGGACTAGAAATTAAAGTGAATTTTTGCACATGAGAACGCCCACCATGTCGTTTGCCCTTTTCTGCCTCCAGCAGCATTCCTGTTTATTACTTATAAGCGTCTCTTTGAGTTTGCATCTTATTGTGAACCCACCGCATTTATCAAGTGTAAAATCAATTTTAATAGTAAGAAACATTATCGTTTGTATATTTTTTTATGTTAAAACGTTAATTTTACTAGTTAAAATTTTGGTTTATAATCTGTCGTGTAATTTATCGTTTTTACATATTCTGAAACTGGCATATAATCTTAATTTTTCTTTCTCTCTCACTATCTTTTTTTTCTCTCTCTCTCTTTCTCACTCACTCTCTCTCTCTCTATCCCATAGCAGAACAGCCCATATCAAGCTTTGGCATCCTGCAACTTTCGCCTTCAACTCTGTTTGTCCTCATCTACCGTCTTCCGATTTTCCACCTGGTGAAGCTGCGCTTCATCTTTTCTCATTTTGTCTTTCCACCTCAGCCTGGGTATTCCCGCTGATCTCCTTCCATCCGGGTGTCCGCTCCTTAATATTTTAGGGACGTGTGAACCAGCCATTTGCTGTACATGTCCAGCCCATCTTAATCTAAGCAGCTTCATGTATGCCGAGATCCTCGGAACCAGTTGTATGTTGTACAGTTGAATGCAGAAAGCAGCTATCCACAGAAAAACAAAATTGAGATAAAATAATAAATAATCAAATCTAAACAACAGTTGGAATATTTTGTACTTTAAGAAATTATAAATAATGCATTTTTTTTAATTTTTATATATTATAAAAGGGAGTTTAATTGTGCATTTTACCAGTATCAATGATTTTTAAGGTCTGGCTGACCACACAACCTAAGATGTGCAATTTGAAGAAAAAAGCCCTCCCTCTTTTTCATGCAGCCAGTTGAGATAATGTGGAAGTTTAAAAATAGGTAGAATGGTTTATGTTACACAGCGTATAAAATGGCCTCTTAAACCAGCCAATGACAAGTCATAAGCCCTAGAATCGCTTTGACTTCCATATTCCCTCAAAAATATTTGCCCCCTGTGTTAAAAAAAAAAATATTTTCAAAATAAAGGTGTCAAATGGAGTCAAAACTACGTTTACAAAAAATATTATTTTGTCTCCTTATTGGCTTTGCAATTTCAGAAAAATAAAAAAAAACATTATTTTAGGAAGTATTAATGATTCCGTAAGTAAAGATAATATCTTTATTTTCAAAGTTTTATTAACTTGGAATAGTCTTTAACTTTAAACATTACCAAAATAAGTCGTTGTTTTGACAGAGGAGGAGCTGTTTAAGGAGACGGGAACACCAAACTCTGCTCAGGCACCACAAATCATGCTCCAGCCATTTAACTGAGTGCTCGCATTTGGGCATATCATTGATATGTATCGAAATTATGCAGAAGTAATTAAGTTTTATGAGTAGACAAAACCTGGCTTAATGAGCAAGTTATATATACTCCAAACAATCTAAAACATTGCATCAAACAAAATAAGTGGCATAAAAAAACATCTTTTCCTACTGTGTTTATTATTTGAATTTTGCATAAAAGTTCAAATATGTCAATTCATGACGACGAAAGTAAGATATCGCAGAAAAATATACACGAATTCCGTCGCGGTAATAAATTGTTCCTATTCTTGAGATCGCAACTGCCCGTGGAGAAGTAGAATATCCTTATTGATCAGCTAACATAAAAAAACGATAGAAACAGGTATAACCATAACTGCTAAATTAAAAAATTATAGAAAACAGCCCCTCTTTAATAAAAAAACACTACGTTTTTCATTTATTATTAAAAAATTGAAAAGAATATCCCGCTAAATCTCTATTTTAGGTTATCAGAATGTCAGTAAAAAATGATCTGATACACCACATAATCAAGACCAGTTGCGGAAAAATCCATTATTTTTTCTGGGTGAGAATCGAATTGATAACAAAAGAACATCAAATTCTTCGATTTATATAACGTCTTTCATCTCTGATTCAACTACATCTAATATCAGAATCATCTCCAAAACTGCAACACTAATTTGTAATAAAGGCCTGACACTAATACAATATACGAAAATGTTCGATTGGTTTGGAATATTCAAAAAGCGGTAGCAGCAGCTATTGCTTCAGCAGTTCTGCACAATATTAAATATGACGTTCCTATTTCATAAGATAATCTCATCATCAATCTCAACTAAAGATTTAGGCAACAAGGACCTAGTAAATTTGTTCATATGCTTCAACGTGAATTGCAAAAAAGTGTCAACCTACTTATAAAGAGGGTTCCAGACATATATGGCAGTTTAATGTATTGTAAGTATAAACACTTATAAATGAAAAACCAAATTAACTCATCAAAACCAAATGATCTTAAATCAAAAAAATATTCATAGGGAAGTTACCGGATTTTCAAAAGCATCGGGTGAATTAGCAGCACGCCGGAATCCGAAAGCTCGCACAAGTCGGAAAGAAAATATTATTTTTCAGATTATAATTTATAAACAAACTTTGAAGTCACCGTTTACTAAAATTTTATAAACTGATAGATGAATATAATTTAATCATTAATAATTCAACAATAATTTCCTTACAAAAATATTCTGTCGTTTATAACACATTGAAGAGAAAGTGAAGTGCCTCTTTTGCGTTTGCGCTGTTACTTATCATATAAATATTCAAGCAGTTAATAATATCTGTGAAAAATATCACTGAAGCCTCAATAAATTTGATTTCCAAAAAAGAAAAAAAAACTTTTTAAGCTCAAATAGAAACTTTCGTGTGACCCCACTCTTCGAGGAAAAACCATTTATGTATCAGTTTACCAATGTAACTGAGTAATATTTTTTTTCCATTAGAATACTTGAAAACGTACCTTTGACTTTTATCTCAATTTATAAATGGAAAATTTGAATCAAGTTACATTCCTGTGTAAGGAGATAGATAATGGGTATTTTTCCAAAAAAAATCAAAATCAAAGTCAATCCGGAGACAAAAGATGTTATCTAATATTTTTGAAACTTTTAATTTAATAGACCTAATTTGGCCTTTTTTTTCACCATTCCAATTTTTTTTTATAAAAATCTCCAAACATTGATGGCCCAGCCTATTATACATATATTATTTGAGTAGAAACAAGATCGCTTGATAGTGCGTTTATCTTATACGTATAAAGTCTGATATTTGATAAGTGCGTCAGTCTAGTACAAAGATATGTTATATAACAAGTATTAAAATAAATTATTTTAACATATTTTTTTTTTAGAGAAAAAATAAATATTTGCGTTCTTATGATTTACCCAAATATTTAATTTTTGAGGGCCATTTTCAACGAGTTGTAAATAACTCACTATTAGAAAATGGGAATCGAGTTGGGGTAAAGTGGGATTCGAACCACAGACCTTTGGTCCGTGAATTCGAGACAATAGCCACAGGACCACAACCCGATTTTATTAAACTAAGTTATTTATTGACATTTCTTGATGGGATTACAGTAAAATGATGTAGTAACTACCATTTAAATATAAGTTGCCAATAAAAATACATTAAAATTTTACACGTAGAACATAAAGTTCCAAAGTTAGATAGATTAGAAGTTTTAGAAATAAATACGATAAGAATTGATGGTAACAGAATTTTAATAAATCAGTTTATAAAATTTAAAAACTCACCCTTTTTAGCGCCCTAGTTTGACCCTGTACATTGCAATAAAACAATACATATTTTAATATAATAGAATCCTCCCTTACAATAGACTATCAACACATGTTTTAAAAAAATTTACAACTCTGTTTTATTGAAATAATATGTACTGTATGTAATACTGGGTTTGGAAGGAAAACTGATCGGCAGATATTGAAACATATATATTTGTAGGTTTATTTTAATAAAAATGAGTTATCCAGTGTTATATAAATGGCTTATAAAATTAAAA